>NW_015406034.1:0-2562 GCF_001527695.2 Protobothrops mucrosquamatus
TCAGCCGGAACGCGGCGGAACGGCGTTCCGGCACCTTTTTCCGGGCCGGCCGCACCGGAAATAGCCCCTCCCACACCGGAAATAGCCCCTCCCAAATTTTACTTGCATTCCTGTTCTCTAAAGGGGCGGTCCTAGGGTTTGATGAGGGCGTGGCCAGGTTTGCGTTCCGCCACCTTTTCTCTGAGAAAAAAAGCCCTGCAGGAAGGAATAAGTTGGCAGTAACTACTTATATCTGTACTTCACCTTGACTGAATTAGGGTTAAGACAGCACCAGGGACCCGTTCTGTGGAGAGAGGTTTTTCCGCAGACTGGAGGGAGCATGGTTTTGTGTGCTGCCTGCATCTTGCGGATGGGGCTTTGCTTGTTTGTGCGGATCGGTTGCTGGCCGATACCGGTCCACGGACTGGTGGTTGGGGACCTCTGGGTTAAGAGATAGTTGCTTGGAGGCTTTTTACAAGTCTAGATTTGCCTTTTGCCTAAATAGTCTCTTAATTATAGTCCATGAGTGCTTTCTCAGCCTTGCTTTCTCAGCCTTTCTACTGTGGTTGTTTAGGCATTGAAATCTTGAGAATTCACTGAGTTTGTTTCACAATTGCTGGACCTATATATTATAGTATTGCAACATTTGGTAAAACAGACAAATGGGGAGACGTTGTCTGTTAAAAATCAAATGACCATTAAATGACAAATGGCTTTTTTCAGTTCCCCAAAACATTCATTTGTGGGAAAATATATTTAATTGATCATAATAATTATAATAATTCCCCAAAACTGCAAAGATTGATAGTGTTGACCCAGAATATATTACATCTAAGTAAGGGAAAGTCCTGGGTTTTCTTTCTCCTAGTTCAGTGGATTTTAAAGAAAAAGAATATAGAATAGTGAAGACCTGTTTTTGAGGGAAACTGCGTCCAGACTTATTCATCAAATAATGGATTTTATCTGTTGTTTGGGGAAAATACCATTGATTTCTAAAACGTGGACAAGTATCAGACAAGTATCTGATCTTCAGCACTTCAGCATGTTTATTCATTTCTCTGGTCATTTACTGAGTTCAACCATTTTAGTTAATATCTGGCTGTTCTCAAGCATTCCAACTCTTTTTTATGAACTATTGCATGAAGATCATGACTAAATAATTAAAAGTATATGCAACTATGAATTTTCTGTCATGAATGATTATATTTGTCTGAATTTACGCACAACTGATTTTTCCATAAACAGTTACATTATTGTTAAGTTGAAGGCAGATTTTAAATGGAACCAATTTTAGGCCTGTCAAGGGGCTTTCTAAATTCCACTTAGTTCTCAAATGTCAGGCATGAAAAACCAGATTCACACATGAAAGTTCTATTTCATTGATTTATTACTACAGTCTATGCACAGGAATCTGCTCAGACTGCTAGCATCTGGACCAGTGGTTCTCAACCTTTTTAATGCCGCGACCCCAACCAGTCGTAAGTCGAGGACTAAACCGGTCGTAAGTCGAGGACTAAACCGGTCGTAAGTCGAGGGCTAAACTGGTCGTAAGTCGAGGACTAAACCGGTCGTAAGTCAAGGACTACCCAACCGGTCGTAAGTCAAGGACTTTCCCTGCCCGGGAGCGCCGCACATGTGTGGTTCCGCCCCCTGCGCCAGCCGAGGCGTAGCTGGCAAGCGGCAGAGACGGAGCAGGCCGACCACCAGCTGGCCCAGCCCAAGGGAGGTAAGGCACCCGCCGGAAAAGGGGAAAAAATGGCGGACAAAAAAAATGGTGGACCTCCTTGCTTGGCGACCCCCGTGAAATGGTCGATAGACCCCAAATGGGGTCCCGACCCACAGGTTGAGAACCACTGATCTGGACAGAACTAGATAAGCATTAATTGCATTGAAAGGGGGCTGGACTTTGTTCTTTTGTGGCTATGTAACAATTCTAAACTGATGCCTTGTTTAACTTCTGCTCCTGGCTCTGCCAGTGTCTCCTACAAAAATGGGTTTCTTTTCACCCATAGATCTCTAGGACTGCTGGTTCCTAGAGTATATTGATGTTTTTTCTGTGTATTTCTCTACCTTTGCATAACTGTACATCGTATGTCTAGGATTACGTACTCAGGTTTAGACAGAATAAATTATATTCTATTCCTTTCTCAGTCCTTAAATGTGAATAAAATCTCATTTATATTTTGAACTGATAAACATTAAATATTTTACCTACTATTCACTCTTAATTTATAGTGTTTATATTTAACCTTTGTTTTGCCGTATTTCGCTATAGTTATTTAGGAAAACTCCGATTAAGTGTCTTCCACTTCTCCCAACTATTTTGATTATTACAATTTATTTCCAATGTTCTGCCCAATTTCAAATATTCTCCCTCAGCCTCTTTAAGGAAGCAATATTTAATACTGTATTCTGTAATACTTGCCCATTTATCTTTCAGGTCAAGAACGCTTTGGAAATATGACCAGAGTATACTATAAAGAAGCTGTGGGAGCTTTTGTAGTTTTCGATGTCACCAGAGGATCAACATTTGAGGCAGTTTCCAAGTGGAAACATGACTTGGACAGTAAAGTAATGCTCCCC
>NW_015406035.1:0-2562 GCF_001527695.2 Protobothrops mucrosquamatus
GTTTTGTCATTGTATCCATTTCACTTAAATGTGGACAGAGATCTCAGTTACAATCAAGATATTTTAAACAGAAAGGCAGTATGAAAATGATAACTGAGAAACAAACAAATAAGGAAAGGAAAGGAAAGGAAAGGAAAGGAAAGGAAAGGAAAGGAAAGGAAAGGAAAGGAAAGGAAAGGAAAGGAAAGGAAAGGAAAGGTGATGATCTGGGACTAGACTGAAGAAAATAATGAAGCCTGAAGTTTTTTGTCTTATAGCACTTGGTTTGTTCCTATGGGAGTACTGCAAAGCAGCTCTAAGTGTAAACATATGGTAAACAGCTTTAATGAAATGTGTCCATCTGCAACTGAGAGCCATATGCCTGACAAAACAATTCAGCCAATGTCTCTTAACTAGCATGGCTGGTTAATTGAATGCCATGTTTTATCCTTCTTATCAGCATTCTATGATGCACAATAAGAGATTAGCACTGACAAGCAAAAGCACTAAATGAGTATCAATAAAGCATTTCATTGATTTGCAGGTGGTTGTGGATAGAACCTGAAATAATCAGTTTTTAAAGGATAGCAGGATGCACAGTAGCATTGCTACTCAGTTTATAGTGACTGAGCACCACCTCCTTTTAAAAGGATCATACAGATTTATTCCAGTTTAAATAATTTAACTAAGGCTAATGACACATTGTGTCTGACACAGAAAGAGAATGTGTTGGCTTAATTTTCCGGTAAAATTGCATTTTGATTGCTGTTGCTTTTAGAGTTGTAAGTTGCAAATATGTTACATAATGCATAAAGCATTTATGCATCCCATAGTGACATCCTTTCAATATAGTCCAGACATGAAACATGAAAGTACAAATATGACCCTTATTGTACAGTTAAAGTAACAGAATCTTCCAAGTCTCAATGTCATGGTTCTGATAGATGAAACCAAACAAAAGATCTTCAAGGCAAGGAATTCTTCATTTAAGAACATTTTATTCAGGAAACAAAGTATCGGCACTTACATAGTTGTACCCAAGACTGAGATTCCCTCCCCCAGATACAAAGTAACAAGTTGCAATTCCCACCCCACAAAAACTGTCATAAATCATATTCCCCAATCAGCGCAAAACGTGGGCTTTTCTCTCTGGCTCCTCAGCCCGCCAAAAGCTTATCAGACAATGTCCTTGAGTTCCCACACTTCTGCATTGTTATGGCTAGGTAAACCCTCAAGCATTTACCCCACCCCCTCTTCAACATCTGAACTCTAAAAGAACAGCAAAAGGCACGTTAAAAGCAAAAATAAAATGGCTGCTGATTCTCAGTTGTCAGAGTGTGAACATCCATTGTCACAGCATCAACACTCAAAGCATTTTCCCTTCTCCTGCCCTTTTCTTTTCAGACAACCTAAGGAAAGTCCCTTCTGAGAGGCTTTCTCCTTCCCCTTCCCTCCTTTGGACTCAAATTTGATTTAGGATGGCCCTGACCTGTTGATCCCTCAAAAGGTCCTAAAGACAGGGACATTGTGTGTGTGAAGGATCCCATTAGCTGGCTGTGCTAGCTACTGTTGTGATATCTTCCTTGGTTCTTGTATATTTTAATTATTTTATTTGTGTTTGGAATTTTTTAAAAAAATATTTTAAAACTGTGTACCACCCAGGGAAACTTATTGAGATAGGTGGCCACACAAATTGAATGAATGAATGAATGAATGAATGAATGAATGAATGAATGAATGAATCTGTTATGAAGTTTTCAGTATATACCTCAGAAGTGATGGGCCTGGGTAGCACCATTTTAGAATGGTTGAGATCTGTCTAATAGATATATCCATGGACAAACATTTGATTTGGCTGGATCTTGACATGGAATCAAGACTGATTGTGTACACACAACACACAGAGAGAGTGGTGTTTTTTTTAAAAAAAAATGCATGACATATACATTTTCTTTAGGCACTCAATTTTAGACCACAAACATCCTTTTAAAAGTCAGAATATTGGCACTGTTCTCTTCTTTCATTTTGGACTTCAGGTGTCTTTTGTAAATGTTAGTTACTGTATTACTGGTGTGATCAGCAAACTACAAAGCAATCATTCACTATGCTGTTTCTCAGGGTTATGGCATCTGTCAGAACATTTAAATTCAAGCAAGGGGATTGTTACTGTTTGAATGTCAGGGTATGATTCATTTTGTCATCCCTCTTCTGCTAATAGAAAGTTTAGATGCAGGAAATGTTATTTCAGATCAGTTTGTGCAATCATATTATTATTAGACTTCAGGTTAGTGGTCTAATTGATTATCTTTTCTTCTAAATAATTATATATTTTTTTATCATTTGCAACCTTGCCTTTCTCTATTATTCCTTGCTAGTGGAATAATAATGTAGCATAATGACTGTCTTATAATACAGACTCTTTACATTAATCTTTATTTTGCAATATCTATATAAATAAAAATGTATGTTTATGTTTATGTTTATGTTTATGTTTATTATATTTATATCCCGCCCTTCTCCTTGCGGACTCAGGGCGGCTAACAACCAGATAAAACAACTACAAAATACCAAATACTACAGTTA
>NW_015406036.1:0-2562 GCF_001527695.2 Protobothrops mucrosquamatus
ATATATATATATATATATATATATATATATATATATATATATATATATATATATATATATATATATATATATATATATATATATATATATATATATATATATATATATATATATATATAGTATAAAATAGATAAAAACTCACGATCACCAGGAGAATAAGAAGTTTAAAACTTTAATTTAAAACCAAGCTTTCGCTGGGAGCTCCCAGCATCATCAGGGTTAACAAGCCAGTCCATGGGTGTGCCTTAAGTAAGGTTGTTTGACATTTTGACATTTTGACACCTTCAGCATGTCTGCCAGGTCCTGCAGCGCCTGCGGGAGAATCGACTCTGTGCGAAGTTGGAGAAATGTTTTCTTCCAGGCTTCCATAGAGTTCCTCGGGCACATCATCACATCCGAGGGCATCGCGATGGACCCGCGCAAGGTGGAGGCCTTGCGCAGTTGGGAACCCCCACGTCGGGTGAAGGACGTCCAGCGTCTGCTGGGGTTCGCCAACCACTACCGGACCTTCATTCCGGGCTTCGCCACTCTGACCTTGCCGCTGACCCAACTCCTTCGGAAGAAGGTCCCGTTCCAGTGGGGGGCCCTGCAGCAGCAGGCCTTCGAGGTCCTCAAGCGGGCCTTCATCACGGAGCCGGTCCTCAGGCATCCCAATCCACACCGTCCGTTCGTGGTGGAGACGGATGCGTCCAACGTGGCGATTGGAGCAGTTCTGCTACAGGCCCCGGTGGATGGTGGCACTCTTTTTCCCTGCGCTTATTACTCCCGGAAACTCAATCCTTCCGAGCGCAACTACACCATCTGGGAAAAGGAGTTGCTGGCTATCAAGGCCACGTTTGAGGCTTGGCGGCATCACCTTGAGGGGGCCCGATACCAGGTGGAGGTGCGGACGGACCATCGGAACTTAGAGCACCTCACCACGGCCAGGAAGTTGAACCAGCGGCAGATCCGGTGGTCGTTGTTTTTCGCCCGGTTCAACTTCCACGTCACCTATGTTCCGAGCGGCCTCAATCAGAGGGCGGACGTGCTATCCCGCAAGCCGGAATATTTCTGCCCCAAGGACCCCCTTCCCCCTAGGACGGTGCTGCCTACAGAGGCCTTGGCCGCGGTCCAGGAACCGGTGGACCTGCGGGCTCAGGTGCTGGAAGCGCAGCGCCGTGATGACTGGTCGCAGCAGCGGAAAGCGGAAGTTGGCCCAGCGTCCCCATGGACCTTGGAGGATGGCTTGCTGAAGCACCGGGGCCGACTGTACGTGCCTACAAGTCCTCTCCGAGCCCTCGTCATGAACCAGTGCCATGACAATCCTGCGGTGGGGCACTTCGGGTTCTTTAAGACCTTGAACCTGGTGACGCGGACTTTTTGGTGGCCTAGGGTATGGCATGACATGCATGTTTACATGACGTCCTGTGTGACGTGCCGACAGGCCAAATCCGCATCCGGCCCACCTCCTGGACTCCTCCAACCGCTGCCGACACTGGAGAGACCGTGGGGTGCCATCTCCATGGATTTCCTGACGGATCTACCACTGTCCGCCACGTTCACGACCGTCCTCGTGGTGGTGGACATGCTCACTAAGATGGCCCATTTCATCCCGTGCCGCGGACTGCCATCAGCCCGCACCACGGCCCGTCTGTTCCTGCAGCACATCTTTCACCTCCATGGCCTGCCGGACAGGGTGGTGTCGGACCGCGGGGCCCAGTTCACGGCCCGCTTTTGGAAAAGCCTGATGGCCGCGCTGGAGGTGCAGGTGTGCCTATCGTCGGCGCACCATCCGGAGACTGACGGGGGCACGGAGAAGGTCATCGGCATCCTGGAGCAGTACCTCCGCTGTTTCGTCAACCAGCAGCAGGACAACTGGGCCGAGTACCTTCCCCTGGCGGAGTTCGCTTTAAACAACTCCCAACACACTTCCACTCAGATGACCCCGTTCCACGCCAATGTCGGATACCATCCACGGTTTTTCCCGTTGGCAATCCCAGATTCCCCTGTTCCCAAGACCCAGGACTTCCTCTCGGAGCTGCAGGCGGTGCAGCAACTGGTGCGACGGCAGCTGATCCGGGCGAAGGAGAACTATAAACGGGTCGCCGACCGCTCCCGACGGGCAACGCCACCTCTGGAAGTCGGAGATCGGGTGTGGCTGTCCACAAAACACCTCCCCACGGACCGGCCGGTGAGGAAATTGGACCACCGCTTTATCGGTCCCTTCCCAGTCGAGGCAGTCATCAATCCGGTGGCCTACCGGTTGACTCTACCACGCTCCATGCGGCTCCACCCCGTTTTCCATCGGTCCCTCCTGGTCCCTGAGGCCCCAGTGAGCCATCTCCGATGCCCGACAATGCCTGCCCCTCCAGTCACAGCCGATGAGGACGACACCTCGACGTACGAGGTGGACAGCATTCGGGACTCCCGTTGGCTGAAGGGGCGCTTCCAATACCTCATCGCCTGGAAGGGGTACGGGCCCGAAGATTTCAGCTGGGTGGACGCTTCTTCCGTTCAGGCCCCTGACCTGGTACGGGCCTTTCACGACCAGTTTCCGTCCCGACCACATCCCGACCGTCAGAC
>NW_015406037.1:0-2561 GCF_001527695.2 Protobothrops mucrosquamatus
TCCATCCATCCATCCATCCATCCATCCATCTATCTATCTATCTATCCATCTATCCATCTATCCATCTATCCATCTA
Organism: Protobothrops mucrosquamatus; assembly: GCF_001527695.2. Lineage (NCBI taxonomy): Eukaryota > Metazoa > Chordata > Lepidosauria > Squamata > Viperidae > Protobothrops > Protobothrops mucrosquamatus. The sequence continues at coordinate 77 of NW_015406037.1, forward strand.
TCTATCTATCTATCTATCTATCTATCTATCTATCTATCTATCTATCTATCTATCTATCGAATATAGTTTTGTCTATCTCTCCCTCATCTCTCTATTTCTCTGTCTCTGTCTCTCTCTATCTTTCCAATCTCTCCAATCTCTCCAATCTCTCTATCTCTCTATCCCTCTGTCTCTCTATCTCAATATAATAATATAATATAATATAATATAATATAATATAATATAATATAATATAATATAATATAATATAATATAATATAATATAATATAATATAATATAATATAATATAATATAATATAATATAATATAATATAATATAATATAATATAATATAATATAATATAATATAATATAATATAATATAATATAATATATAATCACATTGGTAGGACTTGTTAATCATGATGGAGTTCAATGGGTCTTTTTTACCTGTAACTTTCTCTAGTTCCAGCTCAGTGCTGTAGTAATTACTTATAGCTCATTTTTAAAATAATTGCATTGTTGATTGTGGTATGCCACATGCTAGTTTATTTGTATTCAGTTTGAGTTCAGGTAATTGGAGTCCAAGCTTCAATTTCAACATAGAAAATAATTATAATTACTTGTGCAAAATTTGGAATTCTAAATGACTTCATCTACAAATTGTGGTATGTTAGCTTTTTTTTAAAATGACCCCCCTAATGAGTGAGTATTAACTTTTGATTAGTAAACTGATTTTGAAGAAGACAAGTATATTAAAGATTTAAAGGCAGCTGTAGTAAACGTGAAAATCAATTTAAACATGATCAGTTGCTTAAGAGGCAAAAATGAACTAAAAACTCTTGAATCAATTCATAGGACTAACCCATGAACTACGTTCATGAGGGATACAACTTAAACATGATGAAGTTGAACATTCGGGGGCAAATTATTTCTGGTGGGGACAGGGAATTAAAAGGCATAAAGATGAGAGATGACAGGGAAAAAAAAAACAAGCTAGAAATTCCTGATCAGTTGGTGGTCACTTTTGAGGGGAGGGAATTTATTTTAAGTAACATTTTCCTTTTTCCTTTAAACTCCCTCTTCCTTTTAATTTTTGGTTTTTTTTAAATAGTTGTAATGCTGCCTTCTGCTATCAATGATTAATTTCTAGTAGGATTTTCTGTCAGAACTGCCATCTCACACCTTTGCTCTGCTATGGCTCAGTACCGGTCTGCCATAGACCCTGGGGGGAGGGTGGAAGGGAGGGAGAATGCTTGGGGGAATATGAAAGTAATGGAAGTAAGGGTGCCTTTCTGAGATGGCATTTCAAGGTCACTGCGCTGTGAGAAGAATGCAGCTGCAAGCCAGCCAACACTGAAAATGACCGTTTCAAAAACATCGCCTTCAAAATTGATTGGATGAAGGGGGCAGGCAGCAATAGGAAGTGCCTAAGAGGGGGAAAAGTTACACTTGGGGATTTGGTGTGCTAATTTCAGTTCTGGCTTTGCTCTACTGTATTTCACTTGACTTTTACTAAACTATACTTTTCTCATCAAATGGAGTTAAGGATCGTTCTTACTTAAAAATTCAAGTTGAGGCAGATCTGACACTTTCTTTGCCTGTCCCCCCACCCATTTATAAATAAAAAAAACCAAAGAAATAAATATGTGGTTCTGGAAAAGAAAGATTGCCACCATACTGGGGAAATGAGAGAAAAAACTATTTATAATAATAATAATAATAATGATAAAGTTGGAAGGGACCTTGGAGGTCATCTAGTCCAACCCCTGCTCAAGCAGGAAACCCTATATCATTTCGGACAAATGGCTGTCCAGTTTCTTCTTAAAAACTTCCAGTATTTCTGAAATAGTTTTCTCAAAAAACAAGATTGAAAGTAAAAAAAAAATAAGTTAAATCTTTTACTGTGTCTTCTATGTCTGGCGCTATTTTCATAACACTGTGGTTTACCCTTAATCCAATTATTTCAGTTTGCACGACATAACAAAATAAAAATAACATGGGTGGGGTTTGTATAATAGGCTAGGCCAGGGTCATGAGCAACTTCAGGGGTGGGGTGGGAGGGTCATATGAAATCACAATTATGTGGTATATTTATTTCTGCCCTATCTCAAATCCAATTAAATAGTTTTGTTTCTGAGAAAAGAAGAGTTCTTTTCTTTCTATCTCTCTTTTTTCAATTTATATGATTGTCTATGTCATGAATGCAACTCTAGGTGACCCACAACACATTAAGAACAAGGCAAAACAACCATGATACCAAAAGCATAAAAACCTGCAGTGGTGGCTAAAAAATCCCACTTCTGGATTCCATTAGATGGCATTCTTTAATTGAGGGGACCCAGAGTGTGCTGCTCCTGTCAAACCTGGTATAACAACTGCAAACAACTGGGAAGGTGAAATCTGGCAGATAACTGTTCCCATGCCAAAAGGTCTTTATTGGTAATAACCAATACTTTGAATTCCACTCAGAAGCACCCTGGGAGCCAGTGGAACTCACAGACC
>NW_015406038.1:0-2561 GCF_001527695.2 Protobothrops mucrosquamatus
AAACCCACTTATGTATTGTCGGCTGCCGAGTGGGTGTGGCCATTGGCTGGGTGTGGCCCATTGGCTGGGCGTGGCTGCGGTGCTAACGGCAGACTGGGTGGGACTAAAAAGTTCAATCAATCAATTCCAACTTTGCGAGATCTTTTTTTTCCCACGAGAAGTTGAAATTGATTGATTGATTGAACCTTTTTTTTTTTTTTTGCACATGGCGGCGGAGGCCTAAAGCGAAAAGGTTTTATAAAACCCAGATGAAGGCCTAGGAGAGAGGCCTGTGTGCCACCTGTGGCACGCATGCCATAGGTTCGCCACCACGGCTATATAGCATTCTACTATTCACATCTTCCTTGTTGGTCTCCTATGGATATTTAATACCTAAATATAATAATCTTCATTATATTCCAAAACCAACACACAAAAGGAAACCAAAACAAACCAATACAATTCAAAAATATAATCTTTTTCTTTCTCTTACTATGTTTACCTGTTTGTGTGTTTTATCCTTTGGTTAGCCCAAACAGTGCATTACAGGTAGTCCTCAACTTATGACCACAATTGCGTCAAAACTTTATATTGCTAAGACAGCAAAAGTGAGTTTTGCCTCATTTTGCGACCTTTCTTTCCACAGTTGTTACGTGAATCATTGCCGTTGTTAAATTAGTAACAATTATTATTATTATTACATTATAATTACAATTACAATTATTATTATTATCCCCATTGACTTTGCTTGTCGCAAAAGGGATCAGGTGATCACAGGACACGGAACCGTCATAAATGTGAGTTAGTTGCCGAACATTCAAATTTTGATCATGTGACCGTGGGAATGCTGCAACGGTCGTAAGTGTGAAAAAGGGTAATAAATCACTTTTTTCAGTGTCACTATAACTTTGAACAGTCACTCCATGAACTATTATAAATCAAGGACTATTTGTATACCATCACAATTTTTGAATCAAGGTACTTAAAATGTACTAATTCAAAGAATGCATAAAAAAAAAATCCAGGACACATTACTCCTGTGGAATTGATATTTCCACGAGATTCACACCAGTTTCATTCACAAAATTGTGGCCATGGCAGCCCACAGTCATGTGATCGTGATTTCTGATGCTTCCTACCAGCTTCCCCAAAAGCAAAGTCATTGGGGAAGCCTGCGGGAAGTTACTCCTGCTGCTTTTTCACCTGCTCATTATGTTTATCTCTTTAAGTTAAGTAAAACATTGACTGATCATTGAAGTTCTTTTGTCACTACAATTATTTTTCTCTTTATAATATAATCTTAGATGATTACAGTAAACAAAATGGGGTAAAAATATAGTCAGCCTGAAATGTAATGTTCGTTCTAAAATATAATGTTTCTCAAACTTCTCTACCTTTGTCTCTAAACCAGGGGTGTCAAACTCAATTTCATTGAGGGCCGCATCAGCATTGCGGTTGCCCTTGGGGGGCCAGGTGGGTATGGCTAGGGTGGGTGCGGCCTACTGGGTGGGCGTGGATGGAGTGGGTGTGGCCTATTGGGTGGACAGGGCCAGCTCTACATCGTTCGCGTCAAGGGTGCCAGTGGGGGCCTGGGCAGGAGTGGGACAGATCTGAGGGTCTCTGGCAGAAGGAGGTAGGACCGGGGCAAGCGCCAAGGCATGGTCCATTTCTTCATTCCTCACAAAGGGTGACACCTCCCTAGCATGCACCCAGGGGGTGGGGCCAACATGGCAGGGGCTGGTTCCTCGCTGTTTCTAGATGGCCTTGTGGAGCTACGACTGAATGCGTTTCAGCATAGATGGCCACCACAAAATTGTACATTGAACCTCGGCTGGCCTGGGCCAGGGCCAAGGCAGCGGGGGCCGTTCCCTCACTGTTTCCAGAATGGCTTCACGGGCCACATGAAACCACTTCGCGGGCCGCATCTGGCCCCCGGGCCTTGTGTTTGACATATCTGCTCTAGGATAACCCCAAGTCCACAAGTTTTCAAGTTTGAAAAACACTACTCCACAATACGTATGTATGCATGTATGTGTTTGTATGCTGTAGTCACCTCCACTCTTTCTGACAGAATTGTTTGGATTGCTATTTTGCCACCTCCACCAAAGTGGACATCTGCTGGAGAGTCCTGAATTGAAGGAGCACAGCAAGGCTGCAATTTTTAAACTGAACAACTCTTGATTATTTATTTATTTATTATTTAAATTTATATACTGCCCTATCTCCCTTACGGGACTCAGGGCGGTGAACAGGCAATAATAAAAATCACAATAAATATTGAATAAAAAGCCTGCTCTAAAATACCCCATATAAAACCCCTAGCAAAGCCCAATCAAAAACTACGCCAGGCCGGCCGCATGGAATAGATGGGTTTTCAAGGCTTGGCGGAAGAGGCGCAGGTCCGTAGTTGTACGTAGGTCGGGGGGTAGGTCATTCCAGAGGGCAGGAGCTGCCACAGAGAAGGCTCTCCCCCTGGGGGTCGCCAGCCGGCATTGACTGGCCGACGGCACCCTAAGGAGGCCCTCTCTGTGGGAGCGGACTGGTCGAAGGGAGGTATTTGGTAGGAGGCGGTCTTGCAAATA
>NW_015406039.1:0-2561 GCF_001527695.2 Protobothrops mucrosquamatus
CAGCCTCCCCAGGATCCTGTCCACGTCCTCGGGAGCCACAGAGTCAAACTCCTCCCATATAATAGTCTCAAGACCTGCTCCTGTCTCCTCCCCCGGGGCCACCCAGTCAGAGTCCAAGCCTTCTCGGATCCGAGCGACTTTGTCATGCAGATATTGGGCAAAGTCCTCAGCCCTCCCCTCCAGGGGATCCTCCCCCCCCTCAACTGAAGGAGAGAGCGGGTCACCCTGAATAGGGTGGCTGGGCGATTATCTGATGACGCAATGAGGGTAGAGTAGTAATTAGACCTCGCCACCCTCATCGCCACTAGGTAGGATCTAACATGCATCCTTGCCTGTGCTCGGTCGGATTCGGTTCGGCTAGCCCTCCAACTGCTCTCTAGGCGTCTTTTCCGGCGCTTCATCTCTCTCAGCTCCTCGGTGAACCAGGGAGCAAATTGAGATCTGCGCCGGGTCAGAGGCCGCAAAGGCACATCCCAGGCCGCCGCCAGATTTTCAGCCGAGTCGTGAACTAGCTACTCCGGATATGGCCCAAGCTCCGTCAGGAACCTCTCCGGGTCCATCAGGCGCCTGGGACGGAACCATCTAAGCGGTTCCGTCTCCCTGCGGCGGGGGGGGAGCGGTCCGGAAATCCATCCTAAGGAGTGAATGATCTGACCATGACAGGGGCTCTATGACTATCTCCCCCATTTCCAGATCATTCTGCCACTGGCCTGAGACAAAAATTAGATCCAGTGTGTGTCCTCCCGTGTGAGTGGGGGCATGAACTAATTGGGTCAGGTCCAAGGCAGTCATGTACGCCAGGAACTCCCGAGCTGCCGCCGACGTTTCGCCCGCCGATGGCAGATTGAAATCCCCCATGACTATAAGTCTGGGGGTCTCAACTGCCACCCCGGCTATTACGTCAGCCAGCTCAGGCAGGGCCGTTGATACATAGCAGGGGGCCAGGTATATGATCAACAGGCCCACTTGTACCCCTTGTCCCCACTTCACAAGGAGGGACTCCCCACCGTCTATCTGAGGCACAGTGGTCTCCCTCGGACATAGGCTCTCCCTTATAATGACCTTATATATTTCCAGCTTATATATGACCTTATATATATATTAATGACCTTATATATTTCCTCTCCCTTATATATTTCCAGCTATATTATATATATATTCACATATTTAAGCTTAGACTATATAGATTGAAAACCAACTTGATTAACAAAAATAACTTGCCATAAATTGGTATATGCAAACGTGGAAAAATATTATTTAAGTAATAAAAATGACAAGTACTGCAACAACAACTAAAGTAGGCAAAAAAACAGCTATAAATCCCGCACCTATAATGGCCTCTCCTACAGGTCAAAGAATGATAGTGACTATGTTGGGGAAAGAAAAAGAAAAAGCAGAATTGGCAATGAACCCACAGAGCATGCAGATAACACTACAAACGATTCAAGAAACAATGATGAGGACCCAAGAGGCAATAGCAAACAATCATGAAGAAACGAAAATACATCACAAAGAAACCAAGAATGATATTGGAGAAATGAGAGATGAAATTAAAAACATGAATGATAAGATAGGGAGTATACAAATACCGAAGTCCTGTCTAGAATGCCTACATCCAGCTTTCTCTTAATAAAGATGCCTGTTGGAAGAAATATTCCAGGAGTTCTGTCTTCTTAAGATGCAAAGTGGGGTGGGTCCTTACATTGCAAAAACGACCATGTCAGACAGTGGAGCAAGGAAGGGAGAAAACTCCCCTGAAAGGGAGCCGGAAAGTGATCCGCTGCCCCGGCTGAAACCCTGCCAGCTATCGGGATCTGAGAGGTCAAAATCCTCAGGAGAAGAGGTGGTGGAGACACGGGACCACAAACCTCGGTGGTCAATGGACGTTGGAAAGAAAGGCGAGTGGGGAAAGAAATCAAGAAAGGTGACTCTGAGACGGGGGCCCAAACAACCAGAATGGAAGCAGGAGATGGAGAAATCCCTGCACGCAAGTGAAGAGGAAGGGAACTGGGCACCGTACTCGGGCTGGATTCTAGAGAAAGCAATCGACCTAATGAAGCGAACTCTCAGCTCCCTAGGAGAGGGGAATCCTGAGCCCTACGGCCGCCCCAGCTCCTGGAGCCGCAAAGGGAGAGACAACGAAGGGGAAGTGGAACCTGCAGCCCCGGGGACATCTACTGATCCAGTAGTCCCCACTCTCCACCGAACCACAGATGGAAATCCGAATGGAAGAGACTACCACCCAGAATGAAGGCACCGATCCATTCAAAGACGTCCGCCGCTGGAGGTGAAATTCAAAGGGGAGCCAACACGCTTGGGATTCTTCCTAACCCAAGTCCTCAGCTACATGGAGGAATACGGCCAGGACATCCCCAGCGACAAAGCCCGTATCCGGATTGTGCAATCTGCCTTAGACGGACCGGCCGCAGATTGGGTGGTGAACTTGCACGACTCCAATGCCCCAGAGCTCAACGACTTCAATCGTTTTATGTCCTCCCTGAGAAGACGATTTGAGGACCCCCTGGCTGACCGCAAAGCCCGCGAAAGGATAAAAACGATGA
>NW_015406040.1:0-2560 GCF_001527695.2 Protobothrops mucrosquamatus
AAAGGTCTGAATTACAAACACTAAAAGAACATTGTCATCACAGGCGTACCTAAAAGTTTCCATTCTGATCTCTGGAGTTCAAATACAGCTTTGAATTTTCAATGTATTGTGACTGTTACATATTAATTTAACCATTTAAATTTAGTGTAGTGTAATGTACACAGAAGAAACACATTTGAACGTGAATTTGAATTAAGAATAAGTAAGAAAACTTTGTGAGACAGTTTGGTATAGTTATTAAGGCATCGGGTTAGAAACCAGAAGACCGTGAGTTCTAGCTCCACTTTGGGCAAAAAGCCAATTGGGTAACCTTGGGCCAGTCACTTTTATTCAAGCTCTAGAAAAGAGGCAAGGGTAAACTGCTTCTGAAAGACCTTGCCCAGAAAACTGCAGGGATTTGCCGAGGCAGACTCTGAGAATTGGACACAATTGAATAAAAGAAAAAAAAACCCAAGGAAACTTTATCTCAGCATTTCTTCCAGTCTGATCGGATAAGGAATAAGAACTTGTAGCCTGCCTTCAAGTCATGTTTAGCACCCTGCAAATTTACTGTGTAGATCCTGAGGATGTTGTCTGGTAACACCAGACTGCCAATTGTCCTGAAGACACACAAACTGGGTCATGGAGAGCACTTCAGGAAGAGAAAGACATGGCAGCTCACCTTGGCCCAACCCTACAAGCCTGCTGGCAATAATAGGCCACGGTTGGTTGGCTTACATGGATTGCACCATTATGCCTATCACTCCAAGCAGCCTGGCCCTCTGGAAATGCCATCCTTTCTTGGACTTCAAGGGAGAAGCCAATCTTGGTATGACAGTCCCACCAAAAAGAAGAGGAGGGGAATGAGAATAAGATCAAAAGGAAAATAGAAGAAGAAGAAGAAGAAGAAGAAGAAGAAGAAGAAGAAGAAGAAGAAGAAGAAGAAGAAGAAGAAGTAGTAATAGTAGTAGTAGTAGTAGTAGTAGTAGTAGTAGTAGTAGTAGTAGTAGTCATCAAAATTGGGCAGGTCTGGGGTAGGTTTCCTGGGTTACATAATCCTATATTCACTCTTGAAAAATGTTATATCCTAGCCTAGTAATAAAACTGAAATTGATATTCTTGTTATCTTCACCAGTGAAATAACGCAGTTCTGTTCTGTTTCGCAAGCTGTTCTCTTTCATAGTAAAGTTTTTATTTATTTAATACTTTAATATTTAAGCGGCACACCATAATGTTCCTTTTTTGGTCCACAAGACACATTTGTATCAGTATATGAAAAGATTTCAGTGTTGTGGCCTTTGGGCAAGTGAGTTTGTCCTCATGAGGCTCTTGTGACAATTTAAGTCTGAGACCCTGACTTTAAGTAGGTTGCTGAAATAAACAAAATAATTGGCCCAATGCAACCTAGAATATTAAGTAATGGTAATGTTTGAACCAAGGCTTTAGGACTTTAATACACAACTACTGTATGTATTTAAATCATTATCACTGATTAAACAATCTAGTTGATTTTATACTAAGAGAGGCCTCTTGGAGGCCGAAAACATTATAGATTGCTGCTGTTGCTACTGCAGATCTATCCATAAGGCCATAAGGAGTGCACAATATTACATCCTAGCTATTAAATTTCATATGCTTTCTATAAGTGATGCTAGGGACAGATTTTCTAACTTTTATGTATATAATCAACATGATAACCATATGTGGTCTTAAGTGTTCTGAGTGAGCCTTCTTATTCCCTAGAAATATGAAAGGACTTAATAGTCATACCTGAAGGCATGTCAAGAAAGTAATATATAAATAAATTAATACATAAATTAAAGCATATCAAAACACTAATATACATTTTACGTTATGTTTTTAAAATATGCACATGATTATAAGTATTTTTTTTATGTCAGAAAACACAAATTATAAAGAGAGAAAATTAGCTCCAACATTCTGTGTTAATTTTGTCCATTTGGGATCTCAGCTCTACCGGCCAACTAGACCTTGGTGTCTGTTCTCTACGTCTGGCTCAGAAAGTAGCACCTTTACCAATACAAAGGGGCTGTGTTTAACTTTGGGCAGATTAAATAGCAGAATGTCCTTATAATGAACTTAAGAAGCAACCAGGATGAGATAAGTGTTTTCCAAAAGACTATAAAAAAAACCTATAACAAAATTAAAACTAACCATAAAAGCTGTGCCAGAAATTGAAAGAAGACAGAAATGGCAGAATAACCTTGCAATGACATGGCATTGTGCATGTTTAATAAAGAGAAGAAAAAAAATCAGTTAATTACTGGAAGGAGTCTAGGTGTGTGTGTGAGAGAGAGAGAGAGAAAAAGAGAGAGAGAGAGAGAACACAGAGAAATAGAAATGCTTTTACTTCTTTGTGGAAAGGAAGATAACAAGGCAGTGTCACGAAACTTCAGATTATACTAGTATAATGTCAATCTCTTTAAAGTCTCTGAACTTTACATAAAACCAATTTCTTTTGGCAACATAGTGATTTGCATTCCTTTTAAACCCAATATAAACTTTACAAAAGGTTTACAGGTTGCGTTACCTTGTCTTTGGCATCATTCAGCCTATAGCG
>NW_015406041.1:0-2560 GCF_001527695.2 Protobothrops mucrosquamatus
AGAAGAAGAAGAAGAAGAAGAAGAAGAAGAAGAAGAAGAAGAAGAAGAAGAAGAAGAAGAAGAAGAAGAAAGAAGAAGAAGAAGAAGAAGAAAGAAGAAACAGTTATTTTCCAAATCATTGTTGTTCAGATTTCCCCCTTAACTCACCTGCCTCAACGCACACTACAACTCCAGAAGAATAGAGGCAATGATTAGCTGGCCTATCAAATTAAAAGCAGACTCTTTTTGCATTTCAGAGTTTGCTTTAGACATGATGGATGGTGAATTAGATGCCTCCATAACGACGTTTTCGCTACAAATAGTTTTTAAGCCCTCCTCAGCTTCCATATAAGGGCTGTTCTTGACTTGACTCAACAGTGGACAATGTCAAATGAAAAATATATCTTTGTTCTCTCTTCTTAAAACATAAAGCCAAACCATTTGGAAGGAAGGATGGTCAACCCTATTTTTGTGAACTACTCAGAAGAGCAGAATAAAAGAAAGAAGGTAGGACTCTTCTCTTGAGGGCCATACCTCTGAAAATCTATTGGCCTTCTTCGATAATCAAGATCAATACATTTTCCTGCAATAACAGGGGTAGCTCTGCAATAACATTACAGGGGTAGCTCTTAATTCACAGACACACACAGTCAGAAAGCTGCTGAAGCTATTTCGGCTAGCAGAAAACTCCGTAGCACCTGATAGTGGTAATGAAAGAATGAGATGCATAACTAATGGAGAGCTGCAAGGATTTTACTCCATATGCCATGTGTAATAACAAGGCCTTCTGCTTGTAAGTATCTACAGATCAGAACTCACTCCTTACATAGGCAAGAGGTTGGGTTTACCATTTCTACTTTGTTCCCTGGTTGCTCCTTCTTATTCGTCTTAGTTTCTGATGCGGCCGCCAAACATTTGGACTCAACCCTCCAGAAAGAGGGCAGGGAAGAGCAATTATGTTGAGAAGGGATCTCAATCAAAGAGAATACTTGTAGGGTTCAAATGAGGGTTCCTTGGTGCTCTCTGAGCTTGGGGTTGTTGTTTTTTTTGCAAAACTTTTATGACCTAAACTAGCAGCAGCATCTACCTCAGGGGTGTCAAACTTGCAACATCATGTGATGTGTTGAGACATATCGCGACTTTTTTGCTATTGCCGGCAATGGGGTGGGCGCGGTTTCACAAGGATGCATCTGGCCCGCGGGCCGGCAGTTTGACACCCCTGATCTACATCAACTAGACTAGCACTGATGATGTTACCTAATTGGGGTCATGAAATGTTCTGCAAGAAAACAACCAAGCTCAGATAATGGGTCTGCAGGATACCTAGTTCCTTTAACCATTCCTCGTAGGATTTATCCTACAGACCCCTTATCATCTTTATTGCTCTTCTCTGCACTCTTTCTAGAGTCTCAGCAACTTTTTTGTATCGTGGTGACCAGAATCAGGCATAGTATTCCCAAGTATAGCCTTACTAGTGCAGAATAAACCAATTAATTGACAGGATCCATAACATACGGTACCTTCCCTGCCTGCCTGCCTGGGTCGATGTTCAACTGGGCATTGCTTCCAGAGTTTACGGCAGAGTTACGGAGGAGTGAATGCCACAGTTTAGTATCCTTATCAGAAACTAAGAGGAAAACAGTACAAATAGTGTCTCCAGACTGATGTTTTACAGTTAGTTATGCAGTAAGGCAGTGTTTCTTAATCTTGGTGACTTGAAGATGTATGGACTTCAACTCCCAGAATTCCCCAGCCGGCTATGCCGGCTGGGGAATTCTGGGAGTTGAAGTCCATACATCTTCAAATCACTAAGGTTGAGAAACACTGCTATGTTTCAGTTTTGTTTTGTTTTTTAAGCCATTTTCATTCCAAAATAAATTGTGTTTCAGTTTTTTTTTAAACCTGTGTTTCAGGGTTTGTTTGTTTTTTAAAAGTCATTTTCATTCCAAAATAAATTGGTTCAATAAGCAAATATATTAAGTTTCCTTGCCACAGAACCAACAATGCTCTTCCCTTTTACTGTCCCCTCTTCTAGTATAATGTAGTCTGCTTGCTTTAGAGCACACACAATAAGCTAATTAGGCTGTGGTTAGGAATTATTTGTAAATGTCATGTTAGCATGCTACTTTTGTTCTAATGCTACATGGAAAGAGCCTCAAAGGCGGGTGTCACAGGCCTTGTGCAATGTGCTTTTCTTCCAGTCTTCATTTCTCAGACTTATTTGCCAGCCAGATTAACTAATGAGTTATTAAACAATTTGTTTAATAGCTGTCGTGTCAAGGAAATATCTGGACATTGCATAGCTGCGCTGTTAGCAACATCAGACGGCTTCTGCTAAAATTTCCCCCAAAGCTGTTATTATGGTCCTGTTGTATTCTTGCAAAGAAGTCCATGAAATCACTATGATAAAGCCGTTATGTTTTTTTAAATGTAAATCTTTCCACCCTTCTCCAACAGATCTTAGAAAAGATCTTGGTAGACGCTCAATAAATATGTTTAACCGGCAGTCAAAATTCTGCCTGTTTCCAAAGGTTAAAACGAGCCAAGCCAAGGTTAAAAGGACAATGGGCTAGGATGTTGT
>NW_015406042.1:0-2560 GCF_001527695.2 Protobothrops mucrosquamatus
TACCTAGCCCCTCTCTGTCTAAGCCAGGATTGTTCCCACTAACCTGCAGCTACTCTGCTGAATTTCAGCTTGCCAAAACAATGGTTGAAATTACAAGCCACGTGACGATTCCTTTTTATCTCTGAGCTATTGCTCATCACTACAAAAAGTAAAAAGAGGTGGCCTGGATGCCAGCTTGTGTACAAACAATGTTGGCTTCAAGGATTTCAAGAAAATGAGTTACTTCTCTTGTACAGTCCAGAATAATGAGGCACGACACTAGAATATTAGATTGATTATGTAGACCACAATTTTATTAACTTTTATTGCCACAGGATCTGCAAGATGTATGGGATCCTCTATTAAATTTTGGAACTTCTGGGAATTCAACTTGGTTACAGTTTGAAAGCCCCTGAAATAGAACATCTGCTTTCTCCCATGGCAGAACTGGACTCACAGCAACTGTACGCGAGGGAACGAGACAACCTTCCTAACTACACATCGCACAAGGAATCTAACAATCAATGTGCGGCTGCACGCAGCGCGGCGAGACTTAAATTCTGAACAGCTGAGAGGCAGGAGTTTTGAATCTCAACCAGAGACCAGCTTTTACATCGAAACCGGAACTATTGGGACTATATGCAAACAAGTGGATTGTGAGCATGCCATATGTACATTCTATACCTTGACCACTATAATGGTAATACAAGTGTATATACGGGTTCTCTTAATATTCAGCCGTTGCTCTGATGATGTCAACAGCTAGTTGACGAAAACTTAGCACTAAAGGCTATTTTTTATATCCCGGAGTTCATTATTTTATTTTACTGATTTTAAATGTCTACACCTGGGATTCCAGTATTTAGAGTTATCGTGTGTGTGTGTGTGTGTGTGTGTGTGTGTGTGTGTGTATTACTCCTGGAGTGCTCTCTTAAAAATAACTCTGAATATTCATCAGATTAGCATTACCATATTTTCCTGCACAGTTCTGCTATTTGTGACCTGTCTAATTGTATCTGACAGTGACCCTCCTGTCCTTGTTGCTAATAACCTCTCTTGAGATCTGAGGTCATCCCTAGATACATACCACACATTCTACTTTCTGAAAAATCCAAAACATGTTCAGTTGTCTTCTTCTAAAATTATGACATGAAATCGGTTGATTAGGAGCAGCACAAGAACAAGCCAAAACTAGATAATGAAGTTCTGCTTCTGTTTGCTTCATGTGGAGAGATGGAGAGTCAGATTACATAATGTGCAGTTCAACTTCTTTAATAGATGGAGATGAATAAATGTAGATTGGGGAGGATTAAATCTTCCCCAGAGAGCCAGTCTGATGTACTGTAGTGGTTAAAGGTTGGAAACTGGGTTGCCTGAGTTCTCTTCCTGCCTTAGGCAGTAAAGCTTAAGTCTTTGGAAGGCATCCTAGGAACAAAGCTGTGGCAAACCATTACCAAAAATATTATCAAGTTAACAGCATGAACTTGTCTGTGTACAGATAGTCCTCGACTTATGACCTCACTTGAGCCCAAAATTCCTGTTGCCAAGTGAGACATTTGTTAAGTGAAATTGCCCCATTTTATGACCATTCTTGCCACAGTTGCTAAGTGAATCACTGCAGTTGTTAAGTTAGTAACACAGTTGTTAAGTGAATCGGACTTCCCCACGGACTTTGCTTGTCAGAAAGTCGCTGCAACCATCATAAATATGAGTTGTGGGAAGTCAGCCCCCCAGAGAAGGAAATATTAAAAGGGCATAAAAATATATTTCCTCAAAGGTTCTTAAAGAGGCAGAAAAGCATGCCCAGTTTTCTTAATAGCCCCAAGTCTCCCTCCCCCAAGCAGAAACCAGCTCTGTAGAAATGCAGATGTAAATAATCCAGGAAGGTTGGAGGCCCCCAGCTAGAAGCTTAGGAAGACAAAGACACCTAAAATCTACATACCCCACCCAAACTCTAAAACAGGACATAATAGGATTAACCCACAGATGTCAAAGGGCACATCCAGACTCAGGTCAGAATACATGACACAGGAAATACAAAGCCTCAACTCCAAACAAAAGCCCCAGAGGGTATAAAAACCCACTCCCTACATGTGCTCTCCTCTTTTCTTCCAGAGCCGTCTTTCTATCTGGCTCTCCTCTTCAATAAACTGCAACCTTCTTTCTAAAGCAGTCATCACGTTGTTTATTCCTGGCTTGGACTGAACCATGATGAAGACGTTTCCTTCAACAGAGTCAATTGCCAAGTGTGTGAATTTTGATCATGTGACCATGGGGATGCTGCAACAGTCTTAAGTGTGAAAAATGGTCATAAGTCATTTTTTTCAGAGATGTTATAACTTTGAACGGTCACTAAAAGAAATGTTGCAATGAGTCAAGATTAATTTGAAGGCACAGACATAGAAACCCTTCCCAAATTGCCTGCATTGGACTCCTATATCCAAGGGCATCTGCCAGATGGGCTCAATCTGCATTATTTTAATGTCCCTGTAGATCTATCCTTACCTTACCCCAGTAGCATACCCCATCTGGAAGTTTGTAAGAAAAAAAAACCCTTCATCCATATTAATGAACCCTACAC
>NW_015406043.1:0-2559 GCF_001527695.2 Protobothrops mucrosquamatus
ATGGAACATTTCACTTACACAGCACACCCTGCATCACAGATTATAAATTTTAACTGGGATATTTGGATTAATAAAATATGGATAATCTTGCATAGCCAGGCACACATTCACCATCTAATTGTATTTCTTTATCTATAAGCAGATAGTCCTTGACTTACAACCATAATTGAGCCCAAAATTTCCATTTCTAAGCAAGACAATTGTTAAGTGAGTTTTGCCCCATTTTATGACCTTTCGTGCCACTGTTGTTAAGTGAATCACTGCAGTTGTTAAATTAGTACCATGGTTGTTAAAGTGCATCTGGCTTCCCCATTGACTTTGCTTGTCAGAAAGTCTCAAAAGGTGATCACATGACCTGGGGACACTGTAACCATCATAAATATATGCCAGTTGCCAAGCATTTGAATTTTGATCACGTAAGCATAGGATTGCAGCAATGGTCATATGAAAAAGGGTCATATGTCACTTTTTTCAGTGCTGTGTTGTAACTTTGGTCACTAAATGAATGGTTTAGTCAAGGACCTTCTGTACTACTAAAACTCTCCTTGTCATGACCTTGAACTGGTTGAAACAGTGCATAAGAGGGCAACAATGTTTCAACCAAGGTACCCCGAATAGGCTAACATATAGAATGTGTCCATTATTTGGAACCCAGGACTCCCGAGAGAATGAAATTTGGGAAAGTCATGGCTGTTCAGTGCTATTGCACTGCTGAGCTGTTATTGTAGTCCCATGTTCTTCACTTTCAACATTCTATGAGTATCTCAGCCAGTCTCGTAATCCTTCGCTTCTTCTCCTACCTAGCCATAGTCACTTACCCGTTGGGAAGGGAGAAGGAGATTTTCAGTGCTCTCTGCCAGATTCCTACAAGGAAACTCAGTGGGGTCAGTAGTCTGACTGACAGACTGAGTAGTCAGTCACTCCTGCTCCCAATTTTTTTTTTAACCATTCTTGGTCATTCTCTGTTTAGGTAAGGAAATATCTTTCAAACAATGACCCATTGGGGCATGGGTTATCTAGTTTTCTAGTAAAAGAGTACTCTTTTCTCAAATACACTTACATAGAGTGAGTTATAGGCCACTGAACACAATGCAACTTACTTCAAAGTAAGTTTGCATCAGGTGTTTAAAAAGGTGTTATTCTTCTCTCATTTAAATTTTGTGTTCCTCAGTTCATAGCTGAAAAAATACCTTGCGTAGGAAGAATAGGAGTGCAAACTTCCAAGGTTTCAGATGGGCTAAATGTCAGAAGATAATCTGAGTAGTGGTCTTTGTATTTCAAAGGCGATGGATCAATTATTTCTTTTCCCTTAGTAGACTGGATATATTCGGATACTAGCAATGCTTAAGCCTAGCAAAATAAGCAATCCACTTCTAAGTAAACAGTGAAAACTTTACTGTGGTATTTCTGGAATGCAAAATAAGATTTACAAGAAGTGGCTAAACTTACATCTGTTTTATCTTTTCTGTTCCCTGGAATTCAATTAAAATAGTATTTTGAAGAACTGGGTAAAAGAACAAGGATGTTTTTGAATTACTGCTTTAAAATGGCACTGCTATAATGCAGTCTGATTCCAAAGCAAGAAAATAAAGTTAAAAAAATTAATCTGTCAGTGGAATGATGGGATATTTATTAATTCGCTTAAATACATTATTTCAAATTCCATCCCGATTCTTGTAGCAGAGTTCTATACAAGGGAATATGCATATTTGAATACATTAAAACTATGAGACAGTATCACAATAGAAGCAATGATTTACCAAAGAATGAAAACAGCAAACAAGGAATTAAGCAGTGTAATATAGTTTGCTCTTTTTGTAATTATGCATTCTATATAGTAGACTAATATGATATGATTATTATACATTATACATGATTAAGAGTGGACTATGTACTATGTACTATGTATAAAGATATATTCAGTACTGGATATTGTTCAGAAATCTTTTTTGCTTCTCATCAGTTCCTATATAAAAAAAAACAAGAAATAAAAAAGAACGAAAGAAAATGCCACTAGAACATTTGCTTTTCATTTCACCATGTGACCAATTCATTTTGCCATTTTTATCTATTTGCCCGCTACCCTTATGGTTTGATAAACTTCCTTTAGACAAAGAAATTTAGCCTCCTCCAGATGTACAAACAGAGCTGGAGGGGAGATGTGTATCAGAGGTCCAGTTGGGGAAGATTATTTTATTAAACCAAACTAGGTTCAAAAGTTGCTAGCAATCTCAATATGAAGTAATTATCACTAATGTATAACTTATTTCCTGTATCAGTCATGTAGTTAAGCCAAGCTGAAGTCCTCATGCCACAGTCCTTTTGGGACTTTCTCAGGAAACCTGTAACCAGACGTAGTAATAATAATAATAATAATAATAATAATAATAATAATAATAATAATAATAATAATAATAATAATAATAATAATAATAATAATAATAATAATGATGATGATGATGATGATGATGATGATGATGATGATGATGATGATGATGATGATGATGATGATGATGATGATGATGATGATGATGATGATGATGATAAAGTTGGAAGGGA
>NW_015406044.1:0-2559 GCF_001527695.2 Protobothrops mucrosquamatus
GGGGATGCTGTGATGGTCAAGGACTGGTCATAAGTCACATTTTTCAATGCCGTTGCAACTTCAAATGGTCGCTAAACAAATAGCTGTAAGTCAAGGACTACCTCTATGGTCAAAGGAAAAAAGTAGCGTATCCAGAGTATAAACCGTACTTCTCTTATCTCCGAAGTGTTTTGAAGTTGATTCCTCACATCTCTTTCAGTTTCACTTGCATTTTCCAGCCTTAACACGGCTAGGTTTTAATTTTAATTTAGATAGACACGACTGTGCCAGCTGCATCTCTTTCAGAAGCCAGAATTGCTCACTAGATTAAGTCGTGCTCATAATCCTGTTGTTTTTCTGCTGTGTCACAGGATATAAGATAATATTATGATCCACGGGGTGCTGGCAGCAGAAAGAGCTCCTCCCCTGACTGCTGAAATAAGCAGGATGAAGAATCCAGTCGCTGGGATGTGAAGAGCCCAGGTAAATTATAAAAAAAGTCAGATGTGTTAAAGGTTTCAATTACGTGATGCAAACGGCGGTTAACTGAGTTTTATTTGGCATTTCATGCAAAGGCCGCTTTATCTTCTGAAACGTCAAAAGCCCTAATAATCCTGCTGTCTGGATTATAAAGGACCCCAAAGCAGCTTACAAAACCTGTAAGAGATCATAAAAGCAAGCCATCCCTCCACCCACCCACCCACCCACATCCAGAGAAAACCAATTTCAATCACAAGGATAACATTCAAGGAAGCCCAGTGAAATGAAAGACTGCTGTTATTCAAGAAACAGCCAGAGAAAGTTGTCTTTCTAAATGGCAAGACTCGGCAGTCTGGCTACGCCAGCCAAGAAAAACATCGTCCTGTACACAAAGGAGAGATTTTGTGAAATTCTGTCACAGTGCAGAATCCCTGGCACGGGACTTGGACGCAGACCGCGTTGTTTAGAGATCCAACAGCAAGAATTTAAAGGAATTTAAACATGGTTCCTTTCCATTCGAGGAATTAAAAAATATTATCAGGAGTAGAAGAAGTTGAATTGGCCAACAAATTAGATGTGTGAGGCAAGTTTTAGCAGACACCCCTAGAGACGTAGAGCTAAAGAAATCCCCGTTTCCAATCTGTACTCCATTTTCCCCACCACACTCTTTATTTAGACTTTCTAGTATCTGTTATGTTTCTGAAAGTTTGCATCAGTTGAGTAGCAGGGCACTAATTATGCAGACTCGGGAGCTATAATCAACAATTGTATAGAGCAGGGATGTCCGATCTTGGCAACTTAAAGACTTGTGGACTTTAACTCCCAGAATTGTGGACTTGTGGATTTTAACCTGTGGACTTCAATTTGTAGACTTGCAGGCTTCAACTTCCAGACCTCCCCACCAGCCAGCTGGCTGGGGAATTCTGGGAATTGAAGTCCACAAGTCTTAAAGTTGCCGAGGGTTGGACAGCTCTGGTTTAGGGAGATAATGTGATTGGTTGAAGCAAGCACAGCAGAAGCCCTTGAAAAATCTTGGGACGGTTATTGGACCCGCAGAAAATAAACACAACTTGAAAACACTTGGAATACTGCATCCAGTTTTGGTCACCACGATGTAAAAAAGATGTTGAGACTCTAGAAAGAGTACAGAGAAGAGCAACAAAGATGATTAGGGGACTGGAGGCTAAAGCATATAAGGAACGGTTGCTGGAATTGAGTATGTCTAGTTTAACGAAGAGAAGGACAAGGGGGGACAGGATAGCAGTGTTCCAGTATCTCAGGGGCTGCCCCAAAGAAGAGGGAGTCAAGCTATTTTCCAAAGCACCTGAGGGCAGGACAAGAAGCAACGGGTGGAAACTAACCAAAGAGAGAAGCAACCTAGAACTAAGGAGAAACTTCCTGACAGTGAGAACAATTAACCAGTGGAACAACCTGCCTCCAGAAGCGGTGAATGTGCCAACACTGGAGGTTTTTAAGAAGAGACTGGACAGCCATTTGCAGAGGCGTAGCATGGGGGGTGCAGGGGGGGCCGGCCGCACCGGGCGCAACATCTGGGGGGGCGCGCTCGCACTCGCAGCTCTCTGCCCCTGCCTGTACGAATCCGATCCGAGCCGCCGGGTTGCCGCCCACTGTGGAGGGTGGGGGGCGCAAATTACTTGCCTTGCCCCGGGTGCTGACAACCCACGCTACGCCACTGGCCATTTGTCCAAAATGGTATAGGGTTTCCTGCCTGAGCAGGGGTTTGGACTAGATGACCTCCAAAGTCCCTTCCAACTTCATCATTATCATTATTATTATTATTACAGACAAATAATCCAAATAGCTCACTGGGGGGAGCAGTGAAAATCTCTTGGAGGATTGTAACTGACAACTTGGAGACTTGGGCAAGGCTGAGCAAGCATGTCAAGGGTTGGATATGAAAAGAAAGCCCCCCAAGGGGGCCAGGTGGGTTGGGATTCCTAAATGTTGAGGCAAAGAGGCTCTAGACAAAGATGCTTGGCTGAAGTGGTGCTTTGCTGGGATGCATCGCTTGACAATAAAGCCAGGAGGAAGAAATACATTTTGACACACGAGGCCTCCTTGGAGAGAAGGATGGATAGG
>NW_015406045.1:0-2559 GCF_001527695.2 Protobothrops mucrosquamatus
GGAATCACAATTGCAGAGGAAAAGAATGCCAAGGCAATTAGTAGCTTTTATTATTGCTCCAAAGACTCG
This sequence comes from Protobothrops mucrosquamatus, assembly GCF_001527695.2. Taxonomy (NCBI): domain Eukaryota; kingdom Metazoa; phylum Chordata; class Lepidosauria; order Squamata; family Viperidae; genus Protobothrops; species Protobothrops mucrosquamatus. Next base: position 70 of record NW_015406045.1, read on the forward strand.
GGGCAACACGCATCTCAACCTATTCGAAAGTTAGAGCAAGATGCGCAGAAGAACATAAATCCAGGTGCTCTTTCTGCCTGTGGACTGCCTAGGAGCAGTGCTGTTCCAGTGCAGTGAAATGGTGACTCTAGCCTCCATTTTCTAGGGACATTGACTCATCACTGAACTTTTGCCAGGCTCAATGGCTTGACAATGGTGTCAGATTTATTTTTTTCCCATTTTGCTTCTTTTGCCTCCATAAGAAAGCCCTTTAAAAACCTAAATTTGATCTGCTGGTAAGAACATTGTAGTGAAAAGCCATTCAAAACCAAACAGCAAGACTAACCATCACCTGTCAAAAGAAAGGATGGTGTCAAACAAGCCAACAGGAAACCCCGGAAAAGACTTCATTACATGAGCATATAAAAAAAACAATATTTTTTTTATATGAGGAGGGAGAAATTAACACACTTACGATGTAAAGGGGGAAAGTAACACACTTAAGCAAACACTTCAACAATGAACCAGCAGATCATTAGAATAACACAAACGCACATACAAACTCTCCTGTTTGAGCAGGGGGTTGGACTAGAACACCTCCAAGGTCCCTTCCAGCTCAATTCTGATTGATTGATTGACATAGCCCTCTTCCACAAACTATGTTCCCCTTTGCATGTACACAAATACACACTTTTTTCCTATAAATTTAAGCCCCTGGGAACAACATTTTTGTAGACTACCTTTTCAGGACACAACCTCTGTGCTGTTCTCTTGAAAATTAAATGGAGAACTTCCTCTTCTGACAGCCTGTCTTTGAGTATTCATTTCCAGCTTTGATCTTCCAACAATCGGTATGGGAGCTCTAACATCAGTCACACAAGCATGGGAGGATTTCCTGAAATTTTGAACTGCCGGTCTTGTAAACCTTTGCCATTGGTCCTTCTGGTTGAGTCTCGAAAATCTGGAAGTCATTTAAATTGCTCTCCTGAAATTAACTGTAAAGTTGAATGGTGTGATGTCACTACCCCCAAAATATTTAAGAGAAGCATATTGGTCCCCAAAGGTTGGGCACAATTCCAGTATTATTCCTGCAGTTCTACTTCCAGCAGGAAACTCATGTATAACAGAATAACAGAGTTGGAAGGGACCTTGGAGGTCTTCTAGTCCAACCCCTGCTCAAGCAGGAGACCCTATGCCACTTCAGACAAAAGACTGTCCAATTGTTCTTCTTAAAAATCTCCAATGATGGAGCATCCACAACTTCTGAAGGCAAGCCATTCCACCATTAATTGTTCCCACTGTCAGGAAATTTCTCCTTAATTTTAGATTGGTTCTCTTCCTGATAAGTTTCTAACCATTGCTCTTTGTTCTGCCTCCAGGTGCTTTGGAAAATAGGTTGACTGACTCTTCTTTATGGCAGCCCCGTAGATATTGGAACATGGCTATTTATGTCACTCCTAGTTCGTATTTTCATTAAATCAGACATACCCAATTCCTGCAATAAAGTATACTATAAAATATACTGATGAAGTATACTTTATCAGGATTCACACAGGAATCAGGATCTCATGTTCCAGAAATCAGGCAAGCTTTGGGAGATTCCAAGGGAGCAAAGTGTGTGTTTGTGGGGGCTAGCAGTGTGCTAGCCATGCCATATACAGTACTTGGCCGTCATGTTTATTCATTCCCAAAGAGGTAAATTCCTTGCAAATATATTTAGAGCCGAGATGTTAATTGCAGAGACCTATAGGACTTCACCGATATGCTTCCATTTCAGTGGGACAATAGACTTGATGAGCCTAACATAAAGCTGCACCCTCCCTTCCCCATGGCAACATTATTTGTAGCTAAGGACTTCTGCGAGCTGCACTCCAAAAAGGAAAGGGCAGCTGTCAGAAGGAGATCTCTATGACACAGTCAGAAGTCTGGACTGCTTTAATTGACATTTCTGGGAAGGATTAATTTAATGCTGGAGGGAAGTGAAAATGGATTCTGCTGTCACCTGAACAGTTATTTATGGACGTGCCTAGCAGAATGTAGGCAGAAATAATGGTGGACCTGAAGTGCTCTTTTGGTTTCTGTTAACATAACTTGAACAGGAATGCAAATACAGCATTTTCATTTGAATCTGCAAAACAAAAGAATGACAATTGTGGCACATTTTGTTGAACTCAAAGATTCCTTATGGATGAGAAAGCAAGAAAGAGACTTGGAAAAGTGCTGAACGCATCACATTTCCCTGTGAATGGTCTGGAGCTTACAAAAGTGGCAGTCCAGCATCTAAGGAGATGCTTCCTTACACATTTATTTTCATTTCATTTTTCATTTTATTATATTTATACCCCGCCCTTCTCCCGTAGGACTCAGGGCGGCTTACAGCCAGTTAAAAACAGTTTAATACAATACAATACAAAGTTTTAAAAAATCATTAAAAATAAATATTTAAATCGGCCGCTTCTACTAAAATTTGGCTAAAACCAATTTAAAATACCCCTAGGCCAGTCCTGCCCG
>NW_015406046.1:0-2559 GCF_001527695.2 Protobothrops mucrosquamatus
CCCTGGGGGTCGCCAACCGACATTGTCTGATTGACGGCACCCTGAGGAGACCCTCTCTGTGGGAGCGTATCGGCCGGTGAGAGGTAATCTGTGGCAGAAGGCGGTCTCGGAGGTAGCCAGGTCCGATGCCATGGTGCGCTTTAAAGATGATGGTCAACACCTTGAAGCGCACCCGGAAGGCCACAGGCAGCCAATGCAGAGTCGCCACTGTCCTGCACTGGGAGGGCCTGTTTCGTTAACAGGCATGCATTAGTCCCCTCTTAGTTGGATTTTTACAATGTGTTCTATATGGGGCTATCCTTCAAAAGTACTTGGAAGCTTTCACTGGAAGCTTCCAGAACAGAATGACTTGAGAAGGCTTGGCTTTTTCTGGAGTTGTTGGGCTGTGATAATAGATACAGCCAACATACCGTAGGTATGGTGTATGTGGTTGAGTTCCTTCTATATGGCGTCTTGGTTAGTATGCCAATGATTATTTTAAGTTACTTTGTTCTTCTTTTACCTGCTCAGAGTTTGAATGTTTGATGGGCAGGTTTATATCCTTTTAAAATAAATCAATTTCATTCATCGTTCTATGAAGCAGTCCCATAGTTTACACTATCACTTCTTTTAGCAAGGGAACAAAGGCTGGTATAAAAACTGTATTATTAGTTATAGACTCATTACTCAAAACTTACTTTTATTTCTCCAGCATGATATTGATTAAAATAACAGATAAGCATAATGTGTTGCATAAATATTAAGAGCGTTCACTCACAACTGGAAAAAGGAAAAACAAAAAGAGTTACCTATAATTTAAAAGATATTTCAAACCAAATGCAAGATCCCTGAATTGCATTATAAGGAAAGAACATAAATTACAAAGAAAAACAAGTCGGAAGGAGGACCGTTTATTACTTTTGGAGCTTTAAGCCTTTGTAGTTTGAATGTATCACATGCCACAGCTTTTCTATGAAATAATCTAGTTATCTTCATCCCAAAGTAAGGTGAAGATTTCTTTTTCAATAATAATCAGTGAATTGGAGGGCAGAGGGTCAGCAGACAATAGACAAGAAGAGGCTAATAGAGGAATATGTTGCGGGTGGGAGGTTTAAATAAAAAATGCAAGTAGCTGAAAGGGAGGCAGGCAACGGAGAAAAGCCACAGTCTCACTGATTATAAAGAAGGATGCTGTTAACAGCCAGCATATGCAGATGGTACAAATAATGAAAATAAGCAATCAAAGCAAGGCACGAGCGACCTTCATTTCAAGGGTGGGAAAAATATTGTCTCTCCATATATGGACCACTCTATAGGACCACCACATAAATAAAGTTTCTGGCATATCTTGGTCCTCAATGCAGAACTAATCCTCTTTACAGAGAGGTAAGCAAGGCTTCAATGTTCCCATTTCTTTGTTGAAAAAGAAAAGAAGCAAAAACAAATATTACAAGATTTTTTTGCCTTTAGGAGAGGGGGAGAGATTTATATATAGTATTAAATATAATAGTATTAAATAGTACTATATAATACTATATAATAGTATTAAAAACACGAAACCCGGGTATATACATAATATGAAGTAAAATAAGGTGATCACCAGGATAAAATCATAAACATAAATGTTTACTATACAAAACCAAGCTTTCGTCGGCCACACTACCGACATCGTCAGGGTATAAAATGCTGGATCTGGGAGTCCGTTTTTATGTGGCCGGCTGCCTCTGCGCTTTGACCCTGGATCGGGTCATAGGTCCGCTCATTAGCATCGGCTGTGTAGTTCTTAAAGGGGCCGTTTCTAAAGTTGTCCTCTCCTCTCCAATTGCTGTTGTTTTCTTTGTGCATGTGTGGGTGCCTGGAGATCCGCTGTTCATCCGCTCCCAGTCGTCCCTCCCCACCCCCTCATTCATCTTAATTTGCCTCTGTATTGCTGTGCTATCTAGCATGTGTGCTTCAAGCTCTGTTCTTCTGTTTGCCAGACCTGCTGCTTTCCTTGCCCGTGTGTAAACTCCTGGGGGTTGGTCATCTCGTTGTTCCTGTTTCTTGTCGCCCCCTCTCTCTCACTGACGGGTGAGCTCCTGTATGTTAATGGGTTGCTAACCGGGTGTGTCTTTGGGATGGCTCCACTACTTGTTGCCCTCATTGCCCCCTCGGTACATATATGGGAGCGCAGGAGATACCCATCCCATTTGCACTCGCTATTACTCGCCTGTTCTCCCGTTGATCGGGGCCGTAATTCTATTGCCGAGTCATTCACAAGGCACACCTCCAGTGCATTTCCCCCATTCTTAAGTTCTATTGCCTCTCCCCTGCATCTATAGTCCCTGCATCTATATATGTATGTATGTATGTATGTATGTATGTATAGGTATAGGTATAACTATAACTATAACTAAACTATAACTATAACTATAACTAGTTATAGTAGATAGATATATCACTTTCCTTCATATAAGTATGTCACTATTTTGATTGTCATAATTTAAAGGCCTGATCAAGGAATAACCTGCAGAAAATACTGTTTTAGGCAGGGCTTTTTTTGTCATAGAACGCCCAGAACGAAATTCCGGCACCTTTTTG
>NW_015406047.1:0-2559 GCF_001527695.2 Protobothrops mucrosquamatus
GAACTCACAATAGAACTGGGCTGCATCTTGACTGACATATAGTTAGGTAGAACTAGGCTTTAACTGCCAGGCAGCAATTACACAGAATATTTTTTTTAACCTTGCTGTCACATATATGGAACTTATTACCTCCATAAACTTTCTATTGCCTTAGAAATATTATTCACAAGTTGAAGTAGAACTCATTTAATTGAGCTGGAAGAGTGCATTTAATTCAGCTGGAAGCAGTCCTTATTTCCTGTTCCTTACCTTGATATAAAGTTCCTGCGAAATCTTCATCAATGTCTGGGATGAGAGAAAGTGCTGGCAGTGTGTACGGTATCACAGATGCTTTATATTTTAGTTAGCTCCTATGACCTTTTGTCTAACAATGTTTTATACCCATTTGCTAACTCTGGAGTTCAGGTAAGGAACACTCCATCTGACTCAATTATCATGACCACTGGCAGTGATGCAGCAAGAAATGCCTTGTGTGAAGCCCTTGGTGCTCTCTGGGTTTGGTTGTTTGCTTGTGGGTGCTTCATTGCCCAACTAGATAACATCATTAGTTTGAATGAGTGTTGGCATTGTTTATATACAGGAGTTTCCCTGCCAGTCTATGTAGATTCTCAATCATCCAAATTATGGTTATCCCAAAGGGGCTTTTCTAACATATAACTGGACTTGGGTTTTTTTCCCCTTGAAAACATTTCACTTCTCATCCAAGAAGCAACGGGTGGAAACTAACCAAAGAGAGAAGCAACCTAGAACCTAAGGAGAAACTTCCTGACAGTTAGAACAATTAACCAGTGGAACAACCTGCCTCCAGAAGCGGTGAATGCTCCAACACTGGAAGTTTTAAAGAAGAAACTGGACAGCCATTTGTCCGAAATGGTATAGGGTTTCCTGCCTGAGCAGGCGGTTGGACCAGATGACCTCCAAGGTCCCTTCCAACTTTATTATTATTATTATTATTATTATTATTATTATTATTATTATTATTATTATTATTATTATTATTATTAGCTTCTTTGATTCTCCAGAACTAAATAAGCTTCTTGGATAAGAAGCAAAATGTTTTCAAAGGGAAAAAAAACCCAAGAAAGTCCAGTTGCCATTTGGAAAAGCACCTTTGGGGTTTTCTTGCCAGCGTTGTTGATAGTAGTTGGTAGAACTCCTTGGTAGTTCTTTGATTAGGGTATTGTTTTCTGTTTGATTGCTTGTCTGGTGTTAATCCTTATTTATCTGGGCATAGGCTGCTGGAGAGCATGTGTTTTGGTCTTTTTGTTTCCTTCCTAGCTTTTTTATTATCTCTTTTGAATCATGTTCAAATGCGGTTTATTTCTATATGTCTGTTGATGACCGATTTGTCTGAATGCCAAGCTTCCACGAATTCCCTCAGTTTTTGGATTTAGTTTGGTATAGAATGCTCACAGTTTCCCAGTTGAAACTATGGTTGAGTTTGTCCATGTGTTGTGAGATTAAGGAATTTTTATCATGACTTCTGACTGCTATTTGGAGTTCATGGGTGTGCTCTGCTAGTCTTCTGCCTGACTGTCCTACAAGGAGACCATCACAGTGCTTAGCCTGCGTGTTGTAGATGCCACAGTGTCATGAATCCCTAATCTGTTTGGCTGCTGGTCACATTGGGAATTTTGAAAATGTATCCTCTCAATATGGCTGCTGGAGAAGGCTGAAGAATACTATCAGTTTTCCTTTCTAGTTCCACTTAGTATGACTTAATAACAACTCTGTGTACCTTTGCCTTTTTTTCTGTGCAAGTATGCACATTTTCAAAGCATTACAATGAGCTGTCCATCATTTTCTAAGAAAGAGCACAGCACTTATTTAAGATTCAGTTTCATGGAAATAAATAAGATGGATGTTTTTTCCTCCTGTTTTTTAATTTTTTTTAAGTGTGAAATATTAACTGGGGCAAGAAACTTTGAATATACCAAGGCACCTGTCTCACAGCGTAAAACAGTGCATGAAGCAAAGAGACTGAGACTGTTCTAGTCCATAAAACATGGATTAAACTTCAGAGGTGGACTGCAAATACTAGAGGAACCATAAAGGAGTTAAAGCCAGTGTGATTTATGGAGCTGTGTGTTTCACACTATCATTGATCAGGACCTGCCTTGAGTATACCATCCAATTTTAAGCACCACACTTTCAAAAAGGACCATGAAGATCATCATAGAACTAGAAACTAAGATCTATAAATAAAGACTGAAGGAACTGGTTATGACATTCATGCAACGTGTCAGATTTGAAAAGGAAATCCTATATGGATAATGCAGAGGATGCCCATATGACAACGTCAGCAATTCCTTACAGAAGCATTGGATTTAAGAAATGCCAACAGGTATGATACACACACGCACATGTGCTGTGAGTCATTTTTCCATCTTCAACTCTAGATTGCTACTTATTCAGCCCTACTGAATATGTTCAGCTTTAAGAAAAGACAACTGAATTGGGGTGTGATATTGAAAGGTTTCATATAAATCAGGGGAGGGCTAGATGCAGGCCAAGTACCACAATCAAAGTTGCAAGCTTCAAATAAGGGTTTGAGACAAG
>NW_015406048.1:0-2559 GCF_001527695.2 Protobothrops mucrosquamatus
GAGTCATAAAAGAGCCGAGGTTGCCTACCCCTGAGCTATGCTGGCTCAGGAATTCTGGGAGTTGAAGTCCATGAGTCATAAAAGAGCCGAGGTTGCCTACCCCTGAGCTAAGCTGGCTCAGGAATTCTGGGAGTTGAAGTCCATGAGTCATAAAAGAGCCGAGGTTGCCTACCCCTGAGCTAAGCTGGCTCAGGAATTCTGGGAGTTGAAGTCCATGAGTCATAAAAGAGCCGAGGTTGCCTACCCCTGAGCTATGCTGACTCAAGAATTCTGGAAGTTGAAGTCCACGAGTCATAAAAGAGCCGAGGTTGCCTATCCCCTGAGCCAGGCAAAAATCCGCGTTTGTAGTTGGCGCGTCTTTTTTTTTAAACAAAACTCGAGGGAAAATATGCATTTCAATGTCTATATTTCCAAAGCTGTGGAAGGCAGATATTAAAAGCGTATTTGGTCCCAATTATATAAAAAAAAGATATATATTTTTTTTCATTTATCGCAGGCTCTGTGAATTTGGAGTCAACACAAAAATGTCTCTATTGGATTCTGCCCTCAAGTATACAGCCTGCCGTTGGCGAGGACGCCGCTGAGCAAATTTCTCGGCCTCGGTCAGGCGGAGCCGGCTTGGGGATTCCCGTACGTCCCTTGTCAGAGCGCCACCTAGAGGCAGGCTCGGAGGATTCTGGAACCGAGCGCGCGGTGGAATCCCGCAGACGCTTCGGCGTTTTGTGACTGGAGAATTTTCTTCCGAAGGAGAAGCGAGGACGGGAATGAAGAACCGCTCCGCCTGTGTCTCTATCCATTCTGGGACGAATCCGGAGCGCGGCCAAACTGTAGTTTAATATGGGAAAGAGACTGCGTCTTGATTAAAGACTTTACCCCCAACCTTGGGAAGAACCTCCGTCCAGCAGAGAAATCGGAGCGGGAAGGACCTCCCTTGCGGCCTCATTGGAATTCCTTTAGTTTCTTTATGCGGAATATTTTTATTCTCCATGTCTCATTTAAAAGCATTCAAGAGCTGCTAGCAATGATTATTAAAGTTTTCTTTAAAAAAAAAAAAAGATTCTACACCTGAAAGCTAGTTGTTGTTGTTTTTTAAAGGCACTGTTTACACATATAAAAGATCTATCAGTCTGAAAGGCAAAAATGATTTGTAGAACATCTAATTAAAATCAATTTTTAAAAGGGTGGGAACCGGGGTTTAATTTTAACTGGGGAAAAAATAGATGAAGTTAGAGCTACAGTATAAGGCTGATTGACTACCATCCTCTCTGTCTCTCTCTGTGTGTGTGTGTGTGTGTGTGTGTGTGTCACCCTCCCTCCCTCCGTAATCATCTCCATTATCTCTCTGTCATCTTTATCACTCATCTCTATCGCTATCTCTCTATCTCTGTCCTCTCTGTCTCTATCTCTTTATCATCTGTCTGTCTGTCCTACAGAGATAAATTTTCTCCTTGAGGATCTGCCCCTAACCAGGTCTCCCAATAATGCACTCATAGCTATTGTAACTAAGTCCCTCCGCCTTGCTGCTGACTCTCCTCTTCTCTTTCCTGCCCCTTTCCCAGCATTAGAGTCTTCTCCAGAGACCTGGCGCTTGAAGTTCCACCAAATAGGAGCAGCCACCTAAATGTCTGGTAGGATAGCCTGTGTACCAAGCTTTCTGGTCCTTCCGTCTTGTTAGTTAAAAAATAAATAAATGGGAAGCTGGCCTGCTAATTATTAAAATGCCATCTCCCAGCATCAAATGCTTCTCTTTGTTTGGGATAATGGTCCCTCAAAAAAAAAGAGAGAGAGAGACTTTAGAGTGTAAGAGTCTCTTTTGTAAGACTTTAGAGTGGTTCCCTCACCCTTCTGCCTTTTTCCCTTAGCAGCCAGGGTAAAAGACAAAGAACCACCCCTCCCTTTTATGAGGCCTGTTGATTGATCTCAAAGTCCCACTTGTCCCTGTCTTCCCAAGAAGGTTGTCTACCCTTGTCCTATTTCTTTTCTTTTTTTAAAAAAAAAATAATTTTATTTTTAAAAAAAAAACAAAAAAAACAACCACCTTGCTTTCCCACCACATCTCCTTTTGACAATAAATTCACTGCCAGGAGAAGCACCGTCAAGCTTTGGTCCATCTTCAGCCATGGGAGCTCGTGAAGAGCTTGGCTATCTCTCGGTGCCAGTTACCCGGCAGGCTGTTGTTGATGAAAGACACAAGTCAGGGGAATTAGCACTCTGCACATGCTCTTGAACTGCCAGAAGAAAAGCAGCAGAGAAATGGGAAAAAACCACGATTTTTTTTTACTCCCTCTCCCCTCTTTTTAACCTGTTGTTCTCCAGCCACGCTGACCTATAACTTTCCCTCCCCGCTCATGCAAGCACCGAGCTTAGTTGTTGTTGGGGCTGCTTTTCAAGCATAGTTGGGTCCGTGGGAGAAATGCAGTGCTGAAATAAATGGAGTGTAAGCGATATTTATTTATTTCTCACACCTGTACATTATTCCGCCCGAATCCAAAGGATACACGCTTCCCATGGTCCTGCTTTAACACTAAAATTGCATCGCGCAAAACCATAACCGAGTTG
>NW_015406049.1:0-2558 GCF_001527695.2 Protobothrops mucrosquamatus
TCGCGCGGATTCGGTTCGGCTGGCCCTCCAACATCTCTCTAGGCGTCTTTTCCGGCGTTTCATCTCTCTCAGCTCCCCGGAAAACCAGGGAGCCAGTCGAGACCTACGCCGGGTCAGAGGCCGCAGAGGCACGACTCGGTCCAATGCAGCGGCGGCAGTTGACTCCCAAGCCGCCGTCTGATTTTCCACCGAGTCATGGGTGGGGCCCTCTCTTTCTCTCTCTCTCTCACACACACACACATGCAAGAGTTGGAAGGGATGGCATCGGGTAAAGACACATCTAGGAAAATAGATAGTGGCAGCACTAATGCTGCAGCCAAAGCAAGCAGTAGAGCTAGAGTAGTAGGGAGACAAGACCAACAGCATTTCACACTATGGGTTTAATTTTGCCTGTACAGGGAGTTCTGCAGTAATACTGGCAAATGCAGATTAAAGGGCAACATCTAGAAGAGTTTTCACACATCCTGTCTTATCTTGGCTTGTCAGTTCTTGAAATGTCTTTATGTTGTAAAAAAAAAAAATAGGAAGATGGAACAATATGTTTCTATATGGCCTAGTTTTAACAATATACTAAAGTTTTAACAATATACTAAAGGTCTGAGCTTGTTTAATATTATATGGATCATTTAAAAATGATTTACAATTAGTTCATTTCAACCATGGTTTTATATATGTATATGTATGCATACATGTGGATTATTGTAGCATTACTGTATTTTTGTTGTTGTATGTTTGTTTTTATATATTTATGTTGTTGTTATATTTCACCAAATGAAGAAAGCATTTAAAAGCAGAGGTTGTGCTCTTCAGGATAAGCCATTCAACTAACAGTACAACATTGTGCAAGTTGGCTTAGTAACATGTCTCTTTCATTTCCATGAGATTGATCCCCAAGAAAGTTTGTTTAAGGCTGAAGCCTAGTTGACCAAGCATAGTTACTCAGACATTAAGCCTCCAAGTCCCATGTAGTTCAAACATGAAGTAATATGTAGACTTTACTCCAGCATACAGTTAGTGTACTTAACCTCATTTAAATCACAGCCTGTCAGTTCCAAGTGCCATTTAAAACATACTTTTGTCCTCTCAAATTTGGTCTTGTGATTCTTACCACTGAACATTTCATGTGAAGAAACCTACATAACCAAAACTGCAGGCTCAGCACTGATACCATCAAAGCATAATGGAGGGAGGCATTATTTTTTTTTAGATGTTCCCTTCTTAAATATCGCCTCCCGGTTTCCATGCAGTCAACCATGAGTATCTTCTTGATTGATTTGAGTGGGTTTTCTGCAAGCTGTTTCGGCAAGGCTGTCTTTAAAATATGTATGAGCCTATTCATGCTGAAGAACTAGTGTTTCTCAACCTTGACAATTTTAAGGCATGTGGACTTCAACTCCCAGAATTCCACAGCCAGCAATGCTGGCTGTGGAATTCTGGGAGTTGAAGTCCACATGCCTTAAAATTGTCAAGGTTGAGAAACACTGAACTAGAGGGACTAGAAATTAGTTCATCTTTGCATTAGAGGACCCAAAGTTTTTCAAAGAATGTTCAAGGCACTGTCACATATTTAATAGCTGGAAAGGAGCAGGATGTAGTATACAGTTCCTCCCAAGGTTCTTTCTAGGCTAAGTTTAGATTCTTATCATCTTCGATCATCATTGCAGGAACAAACTTTGGGAGCAATTAGAAGTTGGGCAATCACCACCCAGTTAATTCAAATAACTGATAGAGAAAAAGAGGAGAGGAAGAGATTCTAAGCTAATCATTTCGCCTATGACCACAGAATTTTTAAAATCATTTATAAGGAGGAAAGAAAAAAAGAAAATATTCTCCCAATATTTCACAGAGCCAGAGTCACACCTCTTTAAAGAGGCGTGGCATAAATCAAACGCTGATACTGGGATATATTTATGACTCCAGATAACTTTTACTAAACGGCCCCCACCTTATACAGCCATGTAGGTTGGTCATTTTTCTTTCCCCACCCCTTCAACGTGTCTTGCCAAAAACTGACAGCTGCTTCAGCCACTGCAACTGAAGATTTCTAGTGGGAGGGAGCATTCCTGAGGATCCATGTTCACCTTGATCTCATCCATCCACCCGCCCACCCACTCTCCTTTAACCAAAGGTCCGGGAATAGGAACTGGTGGCCTGTAGTTATTCCTAAATAGCAACTCTGAACAGTACACCAATATGACCAATGTAAAGGATACTGACAGAGGATCTGCAGCAGTGCTTCTCAACCTTAGCAACAAAAGTCAAAGCTTCCATTTTCTCCATCACTATGAGCTGGAAGGACTTGGTTTTTCTTATTTATGTATATTAAAAAATGCTTATGTAACTAAGATTGAAGAGTATATTCTGGGTGCCCTCTAGATATATTAAGCAACACCTGTCAACCCCAGCCAACATGAATGACAAAATATTATCACCCTTAGCAAGTCAGAATATCTACAAGGTGAGATTTCCTGCAATTATAACTCTTACTCTAATCTGAATGCCTTGAAAGCTAATTAAATAGTTTTCCCTGCTTCTATTCTATTAGCTCTCCCCAAACA
>NW_015406050.1:0-2036 GCF_001527695.2 Protobothrops mucrosquamatus
ACCTTCACTTCTGCTTTCTTGCCTGTCCCCTCTTGTGTACAATATAGAATTTCTTGATATTGAAGGTTCAAGTCAATTTTAATAACTTTTTGATACGAGTATTTCTTTTTACAGAGGCACGACTGAGAGCATTTTAACAAACTGCTCGGTGGCACCAGTGCCTCAGATAGAAAGTCCATACAGAGAGTGGTAAGGACAGACGAGAAGATCATAGGAAGCTCACTTCCTGGTATTCAGGATGCTGCTTACAAGCACCATATGGTTAGCGCTCAAAGCATTGTTAGAGACCCCACACACCCACTTTATGTTTTGTTTCTGTTGCTTCCCTCTGGGAGGAGGTTTCGAAGTATCCCTAGCAGGACTATCCGATTCTGTAATAGCTTTGTTCCCTATGCCATCTGTCTGGGAAACTCGCAAGATTCATTTTTCTTGCCATGCACCTGTATACATAACCTGAACTAGATTGTGTTGTTTCTCTGTGTCATATAATATATTTGGGTATATGCATAATTCTGTATTTATTTATGTAATATTTATGTAGTGTATATCAGAGGTGGTGACCCTTTGAGAGCTGTATGCAAGGAAATTTCATTTTAATGTATGCCGATTAGTGTACATTCAAAGAGACACTAAAGTTATTATTCTATTCTATTCTATTCTATTCTATTCTATTCTATTCTATTCTATTCTATTCTATTCTATTAGTATTTTACTGCCTCTCACTATCCAGCTTGCCATTTGATTATCTTCTCTGTCAGTCTTTGCACTGTTACAGGACAGGTCTCACATATAAAAGTTAAGAAACTGGACATGCAAACACACATGAATGAGGTTGCACTGAACAATGATAGAGGTGTTGTTTTTTTCCTACTTATTGCCAACATTATTATGAAAATTCAGCACATCCATCTATACAATCAGAAAAGCACCTGTCAAAGCTTCAGTTAACAAAGAAAGCTGAACACTCATTGTGACACAGAAACTGAAACCAATGTTGTACCATTAAATTTATATACTTGTAGTGTATATGTTAGAAACTAACTAGACGATTCTTAGAAATCACTTGGTGCAAAATATTAGCTTCCTGAGGGCAACTTTATCCCTGGATTATCTGTAGCAGCAAACAAATGCTTATGGTAAGTAGCTACATGTCAATCTCAGAGTTACATTTGTTGAATCTTTACTTACTTATCATTCTGAAGTAACAGTTATGCCACCCAATAAAAAATAATAATGATATACGTAATCTGCTTTATATTTTCTATTCCCCACATCTAGCAAGTGCTTTCTAAGATACATACAAAACTGAGACTGCAATCTTAAGTGTGAAAGAGGAAGATTTTAAGGATCCTAGGATGTCTTCCTTTTATGGCAGAAATGTAATTTCTGAAAGAGATTTCTGAAATGTAATTTCTGAATATTTATCTTTATTTGAACCTTGCCTCCCTGCCAGCATTTATTGAAATTTTATGACCAGGGTTGAACGTAGACAGGACAAGAGGAATTTTCAGTATAAATGATGCTCTCTTAACCCCCTGCCAAGCCTGACATGTGCCCATGGGAACCACAGGAAGACTCAAAGGAACATATATGTTGGGATAGTGAACACTGCTGCTTCCTCCCTTCCACTGCAGTATTTAAGACATTGGTCCATTGCATTGTTGGAACACTGTATATAGGAGATGATAATGAAAACAGAAACTCTATGCACATACACAAAGGAAACCCGGGTCCTCCAATACAGCAGATTTCCAATTCCCATCATGGTCAGTGGTCATTCATAATGACCACTGTAATATTCTAGAAACGTCTGGAGTGCCTATTCATGAAATGAATGAGTAGATTATACAGCAGATATAGGCAGACAGAAAACCAATAGGCTTTGAGGAATAGACTTTCAAAGTCTGAATAACCAAAATTGAATTACAAGATTGAATATTTAGTATTTTCTGCCAAAGTTTACGCAAGCCAGAAGGAAGGAAGGAAGGAAGGAAGGAAGGAAAGAAGGGAGGGAGGGAGGGAGGGAGGGAGGGAGG
>NW_015406050.1:9884-12442 GCF_001527695.2 Protobothrops mucrosquamatus
AACTGCCCTTGCACTGTAATTCATTGCACCAGCTCCCCCACTGTGGGCACCATCTCTTACAATATAGAATACATCTTAATAGTAGCTTATTAAAAATTGTCAAATTCTTGCTTGAATATTTTATTACAGCTATCCCAGGGATCAAAGAGCCACACACCAAGGATGTGTGTTGATTTTGCATGCATGCAACTACTAGAAGCATTTAATTTTACAGTTTCCATTTTTTTTCTTTTAACTTCAGTCCTTTATTTTTTGCCTTTAAATTTGCTCCTCTCTCTTTTTACTTTAAGATTTCCAATTTGCATATGTTGCAGCATCAACACACATTTGTGTGTAGTAAGAATTGTCAAAATATTTGTGTCTCTATCAAGTAATTTCAAGCAATATTTCTACCAGAGCATAATTAAGATGTCTGTAGGTTTTCACTGTTACAGACAAAAAACAAAAGCATAGATGACACAAATGCTAAGGCTGTATCCTTCACTTGTTTTATATAACCCAACTAAACAAGGCTAAGACTTGCTGGACCAGCAAATAAATGTAAAATCATGAGACACTGCAAGCACTGACATAGTCACCATTACATGTGATTTCATGTTTCTAATGTTGAGATTAAAAACTTATTTTGGCCATGTCATGTGGGGGAATTCACTGGAGAAAGCAATTATGTTTGGAAGAGTTAGTGATAAAAAGAACCCAGTGCCAACACTGCAAATGAATTTGGCTGAAGCCATTTCCATATCGTTTTCAGTTGCCACAGCATTGGGAGAGGGGAGGTATACTTTTAAGTTTAGACAAAACAATAAATTGTCCTGTGGGAACCAAGGTCATTGCTGCCTGAGTTTTAGTGGGCTGAAGCTTCCATTAGAGAGCCCGCCAAAGTAGTTAATTGGGGAATGTGATTTATGACATATTACTGGGGTGGGAAGTTCAACTTTATAACATTGTAACCTTTGGGAGGGAACTTCAGTCTTGATTTCACTTATGATCGTGCTGATACTTTGTAGGCAATAAATTTGTTCTTTAAGGAAACCTTTTGCCTTGGAGTTCTGTTTTTACTGGTCTCATTTATCAGAACCATGACACCCAGACTGTCAAAGAACATGATGGCTGAACCCTGTCAAAGCTGATACCAGCCAAAGCCTAAAACAACTCAAAGAAGTAGTGCAAGATCAAAGACATAGAACTGGCAAGACTCAGACATGATTGAATGGATAACATCATCATCATAATCAATGTTGAGATGGCACTCAGCCATGAGCTATTTCCAACAGTAAGTGGTTACAACCCACAAGGTCTTCAAAAGGGAAAATATTGTGAATAATCAGTAGGGTTTTATAAGTAAAGCAGAGACACTTTGGGGGCAGTTGGCTTTGAATTGTCATACTGTCAACTCCCTGGATAAGCCCCTGCAGTTTTCTTGGCAAGGTTTTTCAAAAGAGGTGGTTTGCCACTGTCTCCTTCCTAGGACTGAGAGAGACTAACTATCATTGTTTTGGTATAATCCGGTTGTGTCTTTTCCTGGATTGTGATTCCCTACACTCAATCATTCAGGGCCTGGTCATCTTGCATATGGACAACTGCAATGCACTCTACACAGGGCTATTCTTTAAGAGTATTTGGAAGCTACAAGTGGCATAAAATGCAGCTACGTAGACAGTTCTAAGGGCCCCTAAGGTGGCCCATGTAACACCTCTGTTGTGTGAGCTGCATTGGATGCCAGTTTGTTTCCGAGTCCAATTATCACCTTTAAAGTCTTTTATGGCATTGGTCGAAGTCACTAGAGTAACCATCTAACTCCATTGGGATTGGCCCACCCTATTCATGCTGGCAGAAGGGGCTGGACCCCATCGGTCAAGGAATTCTGGATAGTGGGATTCAAGAGAAGACCTTAAAAGCTGGTCCTGTCAATTAGCCCTGGACCCTAAGGTGCCCTTTCATAATGAAGGTAGGAAGTGAATTAAAAGAAGACTCCACCTCCACCCTACTTCGGTTCCTTCCTTAACTATTTTTTGTTAATTTTAATGTTAATATTTATCATTTCAATGTTTTACATTGTCTTGTAAATTGCCCAGAGTCACTTGATAGTGAAATGAGCATCAGATAAATGTAATAAATAAATAAACAAACAAACACAGCTTATTACAAAGTTTGCTGCCCAGTAACTTCAGCTATAATAAATTTTCAGATGCTGCTTATAGTGAAGCTCCTTAAATCAGAGCATAAACACAGAAGGGAGGAAGAATTACACAGAGTTCTTTAATGTATTTTTAATGCAAGGAGTAGAAGTAAAGTACAGGATCTTAGAAAATGAGATAGGAACTCCCAGCTCAATTTATTAGTGAGCTCATTAAGGTGAAGTGTTTTTGAGCAACTGAAACATTTCTTCCTGGGCTTTTGGCAGCCCAGACTGAGCTGCTGTTATGAGATTGCTACCTAAGGATCTCTTGTCCCATTTGTTGTTGATTATGTCTACGAATACTTTCCTAACTTTCCCAAAATCTCTTAGAATTAGAATAATTTAAAGCAGAGGTGGGCAACCTGTGGAGGTAGAACTG
>NW_015406051.1:0-2557 GCF_001527695.2 Protobothrops mucrosquamatus
CCTCCCCGAATTTCAAGAAATAATTCAGATTTCTCTCCCGTTTGCACTCCTTTATGCTTCCTCCCCAGAGCGAGTCGATCAAGCCGGAAGAGTTCACCCTGGAGATTTTCGAGCGTTTCCTCAACAAACTTTGCCTCCGTCCCGACATCGACAAAATCTTGCTGGAGATGTAAGTCACACTTTGTGGATCGGACGCCGTTGTGAGACCGAAAGGGAGACGCCTCAACATACAACCATAACGGAGCCTGTTGGGTTATGGTCGTAAGTCTTGGCCAGGGCTAGGCCACGTTGGCTCTTTTATGACTCGTGGACTTCAACTCCCAGAATTCCTGAGCCAGCATGAGGGAAACTTTGGCCCCTTCATGACTTCTGGACTTCAACTCCCAGAATTCCTGAGCCAGCATGAGGGAAACTTTGGCCCCTTCATGACTTGTGGACTTCAACTCCCAGAATTCCTGAGCCAGCATGGTTGGCTGAGGAATTCTGGGAGTTGAAGTCCACGAGTCATAATAGCCAAGGTTGCCTACCCCTGGTCTTGACAGTCATAAATTTGGTCACCCATATGACCATTTTTGACCTTTTTTGCAGCGGCCGTTAAGCGAATCGCCTCAGCCGCTCTAGGGCTCCGTTGCAGTCCAAAGTGAAGGACTACCTGTGGCCTGTAGGTTTATAGCCCCAATACCTCACACAATACAGGCAGTCCTCCACTTACAACAGTTCGTTTAGCGACCGTTCAGAGTTACGACGTCACTGAAAAAAGGGACTTAGGACCGTTTTTCACTCTTACAACCGTTGCTGCCTCCCCAGGGTCACGTAATCAAAATTCAGATGCTTGGCGACAGACTCGTATTTATGACCATCGCCATGTCTCCCGGGGTCACATGACCCCCTTTTGCAACCTTCCAGGGGGAAGCCAGATTCACTTAACAACCGTGTTCCTCGCTTAACAACCGCAGTTGATTCCTTTTAACAGCTCCGGCAGGGAAGGCCGTAAAATGGGGCTAAAGTCACTTGACCAAATGTCTCACAACAACGGAAACTGTGGTGGTCGTAAGTCGAGGACTCCCTGTATCCAATTCCTTTTTTTTCTTTTTTCCTGTCCTAATCCCATCAGCGGAGCCAAGGGGAAGCCGTATCTCAGCCTCGACCAGCTGATGGAGTTTATCAACCAGAAGCAGCGAGACCCCCGCCTGAACGAGGTCCTGTATCCTCCCCTCACCCGGGCGCAAGTGCGCCAACTGATCGCCAAGTACGAGCCCAACCAGCAGTTCCAGCAAAGGGGTAAGATGCCCTCTTTTTTTCACCCCAAGGGTGAGCCAGGAGGCAGAGCTGGAAGACAGGGCCTGCTTGGCCTCGCGCCTCCCCTTGAACCCGGCACCGTCCTCCTTTACAAACCCGTTCTCGCGCCGTCTGCGAGCAACTGAACAAAAACTGTGGACGGAGAAGAGAGGAGAAAAGCCAAATGCAAAAAAAAAAAGAAAAAGAAAAGATTTGGACCTAGTTGTGTAGCGGTTAGGGGGCAGAAAATAGTCATAATATCCCTAATAATGGTAGTAATAATATAGGGCTAGTTCTTGAATTGAAGCTGTGTTTGAAATTTTCCTGGTTCTTTTCAATCCATTCTCTTTTATTTGAAGTTCTTGGATTTCTATCTAGGACTTTGGCCAAGGGGATCTCAAGTTTTTCTCTTCCTTTCCCAGATCAGATGTCCCTGGAGGGTTTTGGGCGGTACTTGGGGGGTGAAGAGAACACCATTGTGCCCCCCGAAAAGCTGGACCTGTGTGACGACATGACGCATCCACTAAGCAGCTACTTCATTAATTCTTCACATAATACCTACCTCACAGGTACCTATAGATACAGACTGGGCAGCTGTGAAGGCATCTGTCTATCTATCTATCTATCTATCTATCTATCCATCTATCTATCTATCTATCTATCTATCTATCTATCTATCTATCTATCTATCTATCTATCTATCTATCTATCTATCTATCTATCTGTATCTTTCTATCTCTGTCTGTCGGTATCTGTCTATCTATCTATATCTATCTATCTATCTATCTATCTATCTATCTATCTATCTATCTATATTATATCTATCTATTTATATATCTATATATGTCTGTCTCTGTCTGTCTATCTCTGTCTGTCTGTGTCGGTATGTCTGTCTGTCTGTCTATCTATCTCTCTATCTCTCTGTCTCTCTATCTCTATCTCTATTTCTATCTATCTATATCTCTCTATATCTATATCTATACATCTATATATCTGTTGAAGTCCACAAGTCCTAAAAGGGCCAAGTTTGAAGACCCCTGACATAACATAAAGCAATGTTTCTCAGTCCTGGCCACTATGTGCTGTGTGGGCGTTAACTCCCAGAATTCCCTAGCCAGTACGCTGGCTGGAAAATTCTGAGAGTTGAGGTCCACCTATCTTAAACTTATTGAGGTCGAGTGTTTTAGAGGGTTGTGACGTCGCAAAATTGGAGCATCCCACGTTAAATGATATTGCTAGTGAGTTCTTTAATTCAAGATGATTTGCAGGAGCGTTTGAA
>NW_015406052.1:0-2557 GCF_001527695.2 Protobothrops mucrosquamatus
ATTTGAGTTTGAATTTGATCCTAAATGAGTGGTGTTGAGAGATGCTTTAGTGTATGATAGAGATAATTATTTGGGGTATGAGAGCTTTGGTTTTGAAAACCTTTTTATATAATGTGCTTTGTGCATCTTTGAAACAGTTATTTGAAATATCTTCTATTTTACAAATGTGTCCAGAGACTTGCGAGAGACTTGCTTAATTCATCTTTTCATTTCATAGAAAAATTACAATGTGATGTGCAAAAATCAAATGCCTACAAATGGACCAGCTGGCTTTGATATAGAGTGACTAATACTGTATTTGGAAGAGGCACGTTTGCTTTGGGTGCACAACAGTGTTGTGTCATTATTTTTCTCCTCCCTTAGTGACTGATCATCCTAATTACATGATAGGATTGTGTCATGCTGCAGTGCTGATGACACTCTGATATGTTTTCTGTGTTCATAACATACGATATTACATGAGGAATGGAGAAAATGAACTGGGCTGAGTTATCATTAAATCCAAATCTGGTCTCAATTGCCATGAGATTTAATAAAAAGTGGAGCTTGTGGGAATTGCACCTTGTTGAATATTTAATCATTGCAATCAATCATGTTTTGGCTAATCATATTTTGGCTAGATATTATATTTTATTAGGTTTGGACAACATGGTGTGCCCAAATTAAACAAATCACATAATAGTTTAAATAATAAATGAACCAGCTATCTGTTTTGATTGTTATTCATGAACCCCTTGGCTTTTAACATAATAGACTGGTAGTTTATATTATTTTTTAACATGGTATGTTGTAATTTTTTTTTTAACATAGACTCGTGGCAAATTGTGGCCTTAGCCATTTTTCCATTCATTTTTGTCCAACTGTAGATGTGAACCCTTGTGCCTCTCTTCCATAGTCTACTTCACCCTTAATGGCTTATTGAATCGAGTTGCTGGGCCAACATGTATTCTCTTGTTTTGTGTCCTAGTGTTTCAGTTTTAAAATAAAAATATGTATTTTCTAGAATTCCTCCATGTCTGTGCTGACCAATGACCAATTATTTGTTTGTTAAATGTTTTATGACATAATACAAAATGTTATAAAACATTTCCTATGGTCAACTGCACATGCCGGACTGTGTTATACAGTTCAACATGCTCTACTATTTGGAAGTGGCATAGTTTTTGGAAGGTGAAATTTTGCATTTATTTAACAGAGCATCATCTTTATTATTGTTTCATGAACTATAACTGAAGCCTGGCACTAAAATCTAGATTTAGAAGTCATAGGGTGTTTAAAAAAAACTAGTTTAAAGTAAGCATTTTTTACATCTCAGGATAAGTTAACTATGAAGTATGAACATATTTAACTGTGAAAGGGTGTGATATTTCATATGCTTCAGATTTCTAAACATATCCTGGAATAATGATCTAAAAAGTGACCAAAATGAAGGAGTGTAATTTCATTTCTGCATTTAATATAACCATATATTTATTGGGAAGCGATTGCTATGTGTGAATTTAAAAATATACTTGTTAGCCTGAATTATTTTGAAAGCACTCCTACTCCTTGTTAAATATAATCTTCTAACTAGCTGTTGGACTCATATAGCCAAAAGGAAAATATTTGTTGGTTTGAAATCACTCTTTAATTTGAGGTTCTGCATTGTGAAGATCTAAGACACAGATTTATCTGAAAAAGTTAAGACTGTTATTCGACCTCTAAAATGGCAGTGACCAAGTAGTACCGGATGTGTTATATTTTGAATTTATGTGGATCAGTGTCAAGACTTAAAAAGTCTAACAAAGAGAAGATAAATCAATGTGTTCCCTAAAGCTGAATGCATTCCAGAATCCTCTGCCACACATAAAAGCATTATTTTTGGAGGCAGGTTTCTTTAGTAAGTCTTCCCAGAAGTTGTTCTTCCTGTTGTTTGGAACCCACATGCAAATCCTTAAAATGCCTGTACCGCTCACCAGATCTTCTTGCTGATTTAGAAGTAGGGAACCATCCAACTGTTTTGGAACTACAGTAGTCGTAATAGGTGGCCATGTTGATTGGCTTATTACAGGGGTCTTCAAACTCGGCCCTTTTATGACTCATGGACTTCAACTCCCAGAATTCCTCAACTCTCAGAATTCCTCATGCCTGGCTGAGGAATTGTGGGAGTTGAAATCCATGAGTCATAAAAGGGCCAAGTTTGAAGACCCCTGGCTTATTATAAAGCTTTTCATCCCAAAACTTGTAAAGATTACCAGTTGATTAATCCAACAGGTAAAATGGGAAACTAATTGATACAATTTGTGAAATCCAGGGTAAGCAAAATTATTTCCATTTATGAACTCTTTGTTCAATGAGATTTCATGTAGGGCTTTCAATCTGCTCTCTGAGTTTGCTTGTTTTCTTGCAGAGGTTTTATTACCCAAATTTAGGTAACATTAGTGCTAGTGATGTTATCTAGTGATCTAGCTCTGATGGTGTTACCTAGTTTGGGTAATGAAACGTCTGCAAGAAAACAAGCAAGCTCAGAGAACACCAAGGACCCTTCATTTCAACCTGAGCTACAAATATTGTCCTT
>NW_015406053.1:0-2557 GCF_001527695.2 Protobothrops mucrosquamatus
TGGTCTGCAGTTTCCTAGTTTCACACACTTCAGTTGAATCCTAAGAGGAAAATTTCTCCCCCTGGGATTTCTCAGCAGTGATGCTTCTGTCATCAACACAGATAAATTCTCTTTAACTGGAGAAACTTGGAGAAAGTGGCCATCTTATTTCTCTATCCACAAACTCAGGGCATTATTTGGAAAGACTATTTTTGCCCTATTCTAAATTCAAGATCTGGCACATGTCCATAAAACAAATGTTTTGATTTTCAGGGCTTTTGATTTACAGTAGTGAAAATATCAGGGAGACGCTGTAGTCGTATTTATATTACATGATGCAGACACATTGGATAGGGAGGGTTTATTTTTTCTCCTTTTTGATAAGATTAGAACTCAGGATCATTTGAAGGATGGGAGATTTACAATGGAGGAACTAAAATATTTATGCATAGTACATGGCCAAGTGCAAATTTACTACCAGTTTCCACAGCTTTAGAGGATTAAAAAAATTCATAGGCTATGAATGGCAACTGGTCATGACTATATATTTTCTTATTTACTGGAGGAGTATGCCTATGAATGATATATACATGATGTATGAGTGTGTGTGTGTGTGTGTGTGTGTATACACACACAGGCACACGTACATGCATACATCCCCTTTATATGCTGTCAATGCCCTTAATGGCTCTGGGGGCCTTACCAAGGTACAATAAAAGCCCCACCCATCCACCCTCTTCATAAATAAAAGCAAGGAAGAGTAGTCTCTGAGCTTCAATAATACTTTATTTCTTAAGAAAAAAAAGTAAGAAAATATGGGGCACCAGTTCCTATTGTACCCAATCCTTGTTTGTGGCTTTCTCTTGGAATTGGCCTTTGAGGAACAGAATCTCAACAAATCCAGCAAGACTTTGGAGATAGTTTTATATTCTTCTGATTAGTTGCCTTATGATATTTTAGGACAAATACTGAATACTGAAGCTAATTATATATCCCTTGTAGAGCTAAGGTCAGCTTTGCACATTTATCCAGAAAAATGCTGTGGATATAATTTACTTGGATTTCAGTAAGGCATTTGACAAAGTAGATCACAACCTGCTACTTGATAAGATAGAAACATGCAAGTTAGACAGCATCACCACCAGATGGATTCATAGCTGGCTGACCGGCTGTATTCAGCGTGTGGTCCTCAATGGAACCGCATCTACATGGAGGGAAGTGTGTAGTGGGGTGCCCCAAGGCTCTGTTCTGGGCCCAGTGCTCTTCAATATCTTCATCAACGATTTGGATGAGGGGATAGATGGGGAACTCATCAAATCTGCAGACGACACCAAGCTGACAGAAATAGCCAAGACTCCAGAAGACAGGCTTAGGATACAGGAGGATCTGGACAGACTTGAACACTGGGCGCTATCTAACAAAATGAAATTCAATGGTGAAAAAAGTAAGGTTCTACATTTAGGCAAGAAAAACCAAATGTACAGGTATAGTATAGGGGGTATCTTGCTCAATAGTAGTAACTGTGAGAGGAATCTCGGAGTCCTAGTGGACAATCACTTAAATATGAGCCAGCAGTGCGCTGCAGCTGCCAAAAAAGCCAACACAGTGCTAGGCTGCATTAACAGAGGGATAGAATCAAGATCACGTGAAGTATTAATACCACTTTACAATGCCTTGGTAAGGCCACACTTGGAATACTGCATCCAGTTTTGGTCACCACGATGTAAAAAAGATGTTGAGAAAGAGTACAGAGAAGAGCAACAAAGATGATTAGGGGACTGGAGGCTAAAACATATAAGGAATGGTTGCTGGAATTGGGTATGTCTAGTTTAATGAGGAGAAGGACGAGGGGGGACATGATAGCAGTGTTCCAATATCTCAGGGGCTGCCCCAAAGAAGAGGGAGTCAAGCTATTTTCCAAAGCGCCTGAAGGCAGGACAAAAAGCAACAGATGGAAACTAATCAAGGAGAGAAGCAACCTAGAACTAAGGAGAAACTTCCTGACAGTTAGAACAATTAACCAGTGGAACAACTTGCCTCCAGAAGCGGTGAATGTTCCAACACTGGAGGTTTTTAAGAAGAGACTGGACAGCCATTTGTCCGAAATGGTATAGGGTTTCCTGCCTGAGCAGGGGGTTGGACTTGATGACCTCCAAGGTCCCTTCCAACTTTATATTATTATTATTATTATTATTATTATTATTATTATTATTATTATTATTATTATTATTATTATTATTTCCAATGTTTTTATGTTATACTTTTTATAGGAAACCTATAAATGACTATATTATGTACTAAATCTTCAACCTTCATCAACCTCTAGAATGCATTGCAATGGGCTGCATTTGAAGGCTAACTAGAAGCTACATTTGGTGCAAATGCAGTGGTCTGCCTATTGGTAGATATCTATCCCTACATAATGCCAAGCTTCAGATCAGTGCAGTTTGAACCTTTAAAGCCCTTTATAGCCTAATACCAAGATATCCTTACTCCTTGAGATAGAACAAACCCACTAGATTCATTCAATTCACTTGAGTTGGAATGTTGAGGGTACCGCCACGCCCATCCTATACAC
>NW_015406054.1:0-2557 GCF_001527695.2 Protobothrops mucrosquamatus
TCTCATTTATGTTTAATGAAGAATTTTTTGCCTTCATTTAAGAACTCTCTCTTGATTATGGGTTTTTGGATTATTCCACACAAAGGGCTCCTGGTGCATCCCATCAAATGAAACTATAGTTTTTAGATTTTTCCTCCTGTTTGGAATTTTTGGGAAAAGAAAAAGGTGAAAGTAATACAGAAAGTTACAAATGGAACATGACATTATTTTAATATTCAATGATGCTTGAAGAATAATGCAAGCATTTTTTCCTCCTGTTTATTTGTTGAATTGTTTCTTGGAGACCACCTAGGCAAGTTCTTGGCAAGGTTTTCAGAAGTGATTTGCCATTGCTTCCTTCCTAAGGCTGAGAGAAAGTGACTGGCCCAAGATCACTCAGTTGGTTTCGTGTCCAAAGCAGAACTCATAAGTCTCCTGATTTTTCGCCTAATGCTTTTTAACCACCACACCAAACTGGCTCTCAATGCAGGGGCACTGCATAATAAAAGGCCAATTTGGAAGAACTGAATGTTTTCATAAATTTTATAAACATGGAAATCAAACCAAATTCAATTATCTTGTGGTGTTTTTGCCTGCATGTTTATTTTCCCTTTGGTTATAAGTAGGCTGCAATTATGAGCTTGGCATGGTCTGTGCCATGAAATACTACCCCTAAGAATCCATATTATATCTGCTTGTCTTGCCCATTCCCAAAATTTTAATTGAAAATGTCAAGTGAAAGAGAGGTGGGATTGGTGAAATAGCTTATATCTGAAACCGTGTGCTCAGGATATAATTTTCATTGTCAGTGGAAGTTTTTTTCTTGTTGCGAGCAGCAAGCTTTGCGGAGACTTTTGAGGAGATTATAAGAATTAATCACTCCACACCCACTCTGTTGACCTGATGATGCTTCAACTCCCACCTCCCAGCAACTATTTACATTTTAATAACTCAACATAATTTATGCATCCCCTAATTTATCTCATTTCTTTTACAAATTCCACGCCAGCACAATTTTGTTGCATGAAAGGAAATTTATGGTGGCTTTTATGCAGCATCCCATCCCTGCGTGCACCTTTTAGGGGCAGCTTCCTGTTCTGGATCGGATCATGATCAGCAAGAACAAGTATCTTCTTTTGCAGAGAAGCATGCTCAAGAGACTGTGTTCATTGTGTAATTCTGCTTCTCGCCAACCAAGACTTACGGGCCATTGTTAAGGGCAGCTGGGTTTGCTCATTACAAGAACTCAAGTCATTAGTGTAGTAGTAGAAAGCTCTTAATACAATCCCTTGTTCACAATTATAAATCAATCTAAATATCTTTTTAAGGGAAACTGTGCTGTAGCTTACTCAAGTGTATTCATCCGAAGGGAATGCACTAACTTCCAGTCAACGGATATTTATGTAATAGAAGTATTTTTTTTTTTACATTCTCTACCTCTTGTTAGAAAGCATTATTGTTTTACCCTGAACTGTGGTAAGATTGTCAATTACAGATTTTCCATACTGAATAAAGGAAAGAGCAATTATATTTTTCAACTTACTGCTTGCTCTGGAATTGAAAGGCTCAAGTTGATATGCAGAAATTTTAATTGAGGTACAGCTGTCTCTGTATCTATTATACTTCTGAAAGGAAAGCATTCCCCATAGCAAAGGATGTAATAATATTTGGTGAAATGTTGGTTTTACATTTACACTACTTTAGTTCAGTTACAGTGAAAAATAATATTAATTAGAAAGACAAAAATGCCAAAAGCCATGGATAAAACTTTTAATGCATTTAATTGTTACATTAATATCTAGCTTTCCCCCCAGAAGCTCATAGTGCTGTAGATGTCAATCCTTCTCAGATCAGTTATTGGGCTCTTAAAAGATTAAAATAACAGCCTGTTTGTTGTTTTAAGACCAAATTGTACTCATTTTTGAGGATATACTATGCCATCCTATGGCTTCTAGTCAAATATAGTGATTAAGCTGTATGACAGATTGTGTGTAGCCTGGGATTGAATAAAAAAGTTTGTAGACAATAAATAAGAAGTAGTGGGTGAATTGGTTGACTTATGGAATATGTCTTATCATATATACAACTTAGCCCAAATGCCAAGCAACTAGGGAGAAGCATTTCAAATTAATAAAAGAGACTCCACTTTAACTTACTATGTATAAGAATGGGACATTGTAGGAGAACCAGAGCTAGGGGGTGGGGGAAAAGTTTGCAGTTGTTATGTACCCACAAACTAAGTCTAACCCCCCCCTTAATTGCCATTGAGCCTTATATAGCTCTAACAGGGTGCTTACTGTTGGTTGAGAAATAAATCAGTTAAATTCAACCTTCATGGGTGGATGTGGTTTTTCATGCCTGATATTATTTTTTTATTTTTTTATTTATTTATTTTCCAACTTCTATGCCGCCCTTCTCCCCACGGGACTCAGGGCGGCTCACAGCATGTTAAAAAACAACACAAAAAACATTTCCCCTATAAAACCAATTAAAAACCAAATATATTTATGGCTGTGTCATTATTAAAATCTTTAAAAAATTATTCCCTATTTAAAATTCACCCTAGGTCAGTCCCGCT
>NW_015406055.1:0-2557 GCF_001527695.2 Protobothrops mucrosquamatus
CAGGGTGCCGTCGGCCAGACAGTGCCGGCTGGCGACCCCAAGGGGGAGGGCCTTCTCTGTGGGAGCTCCCACCCTCTGGAATGAGCTGCCCCCAGAGATCAGGGTGATCCCTGATCTCCCTTCCTTCCGCCGCGCCCTCAAGACATGGCTATTCCAACAAGCGGGACTGGCCTAGGGTAATTTTTAGAGGGGTTTTAATTCATATTTTAATTAGACAACATTTAAATATTTCTTTTTAACTAATTTTAAATTTTGTAATTGTTTTTGATGTATTTTTAAATTGATTGTCAGCTGCCCTGAGTCCGCAAGGAGAAGGGCGGGATATAAATTCAATAAATAAATAAATAAATAAATAAATAGAAATAGGACTAGGACTAGGACTAGGACTAGGACTAGGACTAGGACTAGGACTAGGACTAGGACTAGGAATAGAATAGAATAGAATAGAATAGAATAGAATAGAATTCGCCATTAGTCAATTGCAAAAGGCGGCCTTACTAGTAACTGCTTCCATCCTGTGACGAGATCTGTAATAACATCAAACATCCACATCTGCCTATCCCAGGTCCTGGGTAAGGACTCGATAGGTAGACAAAAATGCCGAATCAGTCTGAACATCTGGCTGACTGTGCGATGATCCATAATAATAATAATAATAATAATAATAATAATAATAATAATAATAATAATAATAATAATAATAATAATAATAATAATAATACCAAATGAAGAACAGAATAGAGGCATGGAAAGACAAAGCACTACATGTCCAGTACATTAAAAAAAATAGCTGGGAAAGAAGATAATAACAAGACCTGGCAATGGCTAAGAGCAGGAAAGTTGAAGAAAGAGACCGAGGGACTAATTCTGGCTGCACAAGACCAAGCCTTAAGGACAAATGCACACAAAGTCAAAATTGAGAAGACAGCAACAGACAGTAAGTGCCACCTGGGCAAAGAAGCTGAAGAAACAGTGGACCACCTGGTAAGCTGCTGCAAGAAGATTGCACAGACTGACTACAAGCAGCGGCACGACAAAGTAGCAACAATGATGCATTGGAAGATCTGCAAGAAATATCATTTGCCTGTAAGCAACAACTGGTGGGATCATAAAATAGAGAAAGTCATAGAAAATGATAAAGTTAAACTGCTCTGGGACTTCAGAATTCAAACAGACAAGCACCTGCAACATAACACCCCGGACTTAACAATTGTCGATAAGAAAGACAAAAAAGTCTGGATAGTGGATGTGGCAGTGCCTGGAGACAGCAGAATAGACGAGAAAGAACTGGAGAAGATAACAAAATACAAAGACCTACAATAGAAATAGAAAGACTGTGGCAAAGGCAAGCAAGAGTGGTACCAATAGTAATAGGTGCCTTGGGTGCAATCCCAAAAGAACTGGAGCACTACTTGAACACCATTGGCATTGACAAATTCACCATTAGTCAATTGCAAAAGGCGGCCTTACTAGGAACTGCTTCCACCCTGCGACGATTTCTGTAATACCATCAAACATCCACATCTGCCTATCCCAGGTCCTTGGGAAGGACTCGATAGGTAGACAAAAATGCCAAATCCAGTCTGAACATCTGGCTGATTGTGCGATGATCAATAACAATAATGATAATAATAGTAATAATAATAATAATAATAATAATGATTTAGTTGTCATTTAGAGCTTCCTTTTCATACATATTACAGATAATCCTCCTCACTTTACCACCACAATTGAGCCCATCGTTAAGAAAGGCAGTCACCCCCAATTTTCTGACCTTTTCTGACCTTTTTTTTTATTTTTTTAACCATGGTTGTTAAGTAAAACTGACTTTCTCCATTGACTTTGCTTGATGGAAACGGCTGGGATAATGATCCTAAGAACTTTGTTTGATGAATGATTGGAACTGCTGGTGGGTGGGGTTGCTTTGGCAGAAAAATTGCAAATTTAATCCCTGCCTAGTACTAAGTAGCAACCAAACACTGTACGGTAATCACACCAAAGCATTTTTTAATTAAACTCTTATTTTATTTAATTCATTAAAATATATTGGCGAAGGCACCCAAAAAGTGAAATGTACAAGAAAGACGGCAAAGTACCTCTTGAAAGTGTCTTCTCGGAATGGCACATGGAACAAGGAAGCCTTGGGGAAATTCTTATAATTAGTTTTCAGTGCTCTCCTAGAAAGCTAACTCTTCAGTGTAATGCTCTTCACCTTTGTTGCTTAATGTTATTTTCCCATTAATGCTTACTAGTTAATTCAGCCAACCCAATTTGAATGTTAGAAGGGATTTATTTATTTATTTTTAAAAAAAGCTTCCTTGTGGGTTTCAAGACAAGTTTGTTTCCATAGAGCCGGGCTTTTCAACCTTTTCACCCATTGTACCACTTTTAGGATATGGCAATATCCGAGTACCACCAGTCGCCTAGCAAGGTGTCAAAAACTTGATGACCCCCTCCCCCCAAAAAAGGAAAAAAGTGATAAAGTACAGGTAGTCCTCAACTTACAACAGTTCACTTAGTGACTGTTTGAAGTTACAATGGCACTGAAAAAAGTGCC
>NW_015406056.1:0-2557 GCF_001527695.2 Protobothrops mucrosquamatus
AAAAAATATGGTGAATATGTTTAGTAGTGTTGTACCTTCTCTCTTATTTTGCTCACGTGCAGAACACTTCATTACATCTTATGCTTAAACTTGCAGATCAAATAGAGTGCTTTTAAAGGATGCAATATCATGTATATTGGAGTGCTATAATTAGCATAGAATACTGACTCCAGTGAGATTCCCCTCTGGTTTTTGTGAATGTTGTAATTAAAGTGGCGTTTTGTATGTACCTGTTAATTATGGCACAGCCAGCCCAGGCCTCTGTCACATGAAATCATAACTGAATAGGTATGCAATGAGTTTCTTGTCTCTGGAAGAGAATTTCATTTAGTAGCTATGTAAGAAATAGAAATGTTTCCTAAACAAGTATCTCCTTAGAAAAGCCTTGGGAGTAGTAAAAACATTCACTGCATAGAGGACTCAAGGCCACATTTGTTTAAGACAAGTCAAGGCTAAACTGACTTGGAGTATCAGACAATCAAGACAAATGGAGAAAACAGTATGTACTCTTCAGATTGCCTCCCATGCCTTTAAATACTCCAAATTGCATGTTCATGGACAAAAATGTATATCTGGACCAGTTTATATTTTATTCATCCACCTGTAATTATAATTACATAATACAACATAAAGCACAGAGATGCTCTAATTCCCCTTTAGCTGACTGAAACTTATATTATATGACACAGTGATAAAGGCTAGTGGTGTCTGTGTATTTATGTATAGACTGTACTCAACCTATACAGGTTGGATTGAAACAACTGCTTCAATGCATCTGCTTTCACTAAATTAAAAGGTCAGAGAAAAGCAGACAGAATGGGATTATTTCTTGGTCTCTGTGTAAATTATTCTGAAGTTACATTCAATAGTCAAGATGTGACTCCTAATGAGATATAATAATGTTAGGAGTTTAAAGTGTATGTCTGGCCAGAAGATGGAACTATAGGAAAACAAAATAAAGTTTCAAAAAATTCCTTGTCATAAATAATCTAGAATTGGTCATGTCACAAGTACAACTGCATTTGGAGTATGGATGATATTTGACCTGAGCTATTTGGCTGCTCCCTTTTAAGTCTTTAAGAGAACTGCCCTTGAAAGGATCCCCCCTCATGTAGAGCAAGAATGAGGCAGGGAGAATTAGAGCATGCAAGAAGTGGCATTTATCATGGCTACCATAAGAATGAATGAAGAGCTGGCTGCTCTGTAGGCCAAGATGTTTTTTAAAAGAAACCGTTGGTTTGACAGATTTTTGATGTATATGAATGAGGAAAGTCATAGAAATGTGGTTTGCCCATCACCCTAAGACACGTAGGTGAATTAGCTGCTAAAACTGAGAATGAGACTGACTGCGTTGTATTTTTGGTTTTTGACTCTTGGAAAGACTTTCTTGACTAAAACCTTGGTTCCCTTTTCCAGCATACTTTAGGAGCCTGGGATGAGACCGGCTAAAATGTAATTGACATATGCAACTAAACACCGTTATTCCTCCAGGTACTATTCCTTAATTTCCTCTTTGCTGACTGGCACACAGGAATTATTAGCAATGTTACAAATCATTTTGATACTGCAGGATTTATGGCAGAGGTGTGGAGTAGGTCTCGCTAATTATCAGCACAACATTCCCTTTGTCATTCCAGACTCTATTTAACTTTATGTGTAGGAGAAGGAATGGCAGAACCTGAGAATGGAGTGAAAAGAGGGATCAGCCTAGAATCCCTATGTAGCCACAAGTGAACAAAGTCCAACCCCCCTTGAGTGCTATTGGTCCTTATTTAACCCTAATCAGGTGCTGATCCTTAGTTGAAAATATTCCTGGTTAAAGATTGTATGATAAAATGGGCTCAAAATATTCAAGAACCGATTTCATTGGATACATGGGAAACAATTTGGGTTAGAAATGTGAAATTTACTCAATCTCAAAATTTAAGAGAAAATTTTTATAAAATGTTTTATAGGTGGCATTTAGATCCTCAAAAATTGTCGTGCATGTATCCTAATTCACAACCCAAGTGTTGGAGATGTGGAAATTTAGATGCAACTTATTTTCATATTTGGTGGACATGTAGGGAAATAAAAGCATTTTGGATTAAAATTTGGTGGAATATTCAAAATGTTTTTAAGAAAAAGATAAAGTTTATACAGCAGATATTTTTGTTAGGTATTATGGAAGATTTAGATGTTAAAGAAATGAATTTGATGTTGAATCTTATAACAGCTGCAAGATTACTGGTAGCTCAATATTGGAAGATGGATCGTTTGCCTACTATAGAAGAATGGTCGCTTAAAGTGTCAAATTTAGCAGAAATGGCCAAGATTTCCGCTTATGTGAAGGACCATTCACAAGAAAGATATATTTCAGTTTGGAGAAGATGGATAGATTATATCCAGAATAAATATGGGACTAAAAAGTTCCATTTGGTTTTTGAGTAAATTTTAGAGTATTATTATTGTTAATATTTTATAATAGTTTATTTTTTCTGTTATTTTTAATTATTACTATGATATTATTATTTGTTCATTATTGTGTTTAACTTTAATTTACTTAAATTTATCTAAA
>NW_015406057.1:0-2557 GCF_001527695.2 Protobothrops mucrosquamatus
TCTTTTATGATTGCAATTTTTCACTTACTGTATGTTTTAGCCTTCTATTTCTTTTTTGTTCTTTTTCTTATTTATTTCTATATTTTCTCTTAATGTGTTAAATTAGTTTTTTTTAAAGAAAAAGCAACTGCAAGCAGTAAGATTGAAGCCACAGTATAGCACATGCAAGATCTAAAAATTTCCATAATTTTCTGGCTATTTATGGACATTTATTTTTGGTTGAGAGAAGTGGATGATATATGTGCATCTGGCCAATCTAGCCTTCACACCATGGACCCAGTGTTATGAAATCCTGTCCTAAACCATATGTCATGGTTTACAAATCAGTGCTAATCTAATTTGTAGAACCAATGCAGGACCATATTGGGAAAATAATTCCAAACACTCTAGACTTATCATTTCTGTAGCTTCCCATTTTAATAACCTTTTTGGCACTCTCTCTCCCCCATTTTCTGATGCTTATTCTGTGTATTTTTTCTATTTGTCCAACTTCTTTTATGATGCTATGGCATTAATGTGTGTTGTTCCCTCTATTTTGTAACTTTAAAAAAAATGAGTGATGGACCTGCAGCCATCTACCTCTTGAGAGATCTTTGGGACAGGAAAAAGAATGAAAATAATATAGAAACTCTAATGAGATTGTTTGTGTGTTTAGGAGAGGGAAAGTGGATAGAGTTCCAAGCTGCAGAATTAAATATTTTGGCCCAGGGTGCCAGGTCTGGGCTGTGAACAGAAACCAAATCTGACCCAAATGGAAGAAATTGAGAACAAAAGAATTTAAAGAGTTAAGAACAAAGGACAATCCAAGGACAATCTGAAAAAGGTTAAGATAAAAGTCAGAACCAAAAGATAGCCAATGACAGAGGAGCATACCGGAGTTTAGGAAGCCAATTAAATTTCTTTATATTTAGAGAGTTCCAGTGAGAAGAAACAATCTGGACCTGGAAGATTTTTCACTGAGAAGACTCTGCTTTGGGATGAGTGGTTCACCAATTATCAGGAGCTATATAGTTTAGGTTAATATGCCAAAATATTTTTCCTGAGTTTTCTTCCCACAATTCCCATGTAATGTTTTGTTATATTTTTTCAGAGCTGTAGGAGGGGTGCTATAGGAGGGATGTCTTTAAGGTATGGTCAGAAAAAATAAAAATGTCAGCTATGATGATGCGGTCAAGACTCCATGGATAACCCTGTGCTCTAGAATCTCTTTTTTTGTGGTGTTCTTAGTTTACCTTATTGTTGCAAGGTAATAACAAATGTTGTTTTCACTGCACATCTGCATCATTCTGCAACACCCCTGATTACCTCTGCTTCTGTTTCTAAAACAACTCTGAAGATATCTCTGGTGATTTAATTTTGAGTATGAGAAGCTGTGGAGGCTGCAGAGATATCTCCAAAGGTAAGTGCAAGATACATTCATCAGATAAATGCAAGAACACCAGACATGCATCCAATAAAATATCAACCCCCCCCTCTGTTTTAAAAGATTTCTCAAAAGCAGCTTATCAGATTGAATGAGGCTGGTAAACAAATGCAAAAGAAAAAGCAACATTATTGGAAAGCATTTTTTCTCACATTCACTGGTTGGCATATGAAATATAATATTAATTCCTTTCAGCTGATCTGTCAGACTCTAGGAAGGAAATTCAAGTTTCCTCTTCTCTTATCATTACTCTAGAGCAAATTAATTAACTGTGGTGAGAATCTAAAGACATTTGTGAGATACAAAAATAGTTTACCTGGTGAGTTGACCTTAATATAATTTCCTAACTATGCTGTCCAGATTAATATACTCCTGTTCATTTGCTGGCAGGAGATATGCAGCTCCCTCTCTATCTACTGCTGACTATGTGGCAAATCTGCATTATCACTCATGAGCTTCATTATTAGCAGCCAATTTCATTTCCCCTTGCCATTAAAATCGATTAGATAATATTATACTTAAAACTGCTCAAGTGGCATACTTTTTTTTAACAGGTGAAGAATACAGTATCTTTGTTATTGTGCCCGGATTTTCTAATAATGCACTCAGTGCAT
Organism: Protobothrops mucrosquamatus; assembly: GCF_001527695.2. Taxonomy (NCBI): domain Eukaryota; kingdom Metazoa; phylum Chordata; class Lepidosauria; order Squamata; family Viperidae; genus Protobothrops; species Protobothrops mucrosquamatus. Next base: position 2,038 of record NW_015406057.1, read on the forward strand.
CCTTGCACTTAATTAGACATGAGCTATGAGCAGATGAAACTAGGAGTCCAGAGAGAAGAACCATCATTCTAGATCACTAGACAATAACCCGACACACACACACACACAGAGAGAGAGACTCTCTGTCTCTCTCTCTCTGTGTCTTTCTGTGTGTAAGTGCATATCCAAAGAGCAAGACAAACAGATGTCTTTAAGCAAGGATTGGCTGGGATATTACGCTTGCTAGGTCTGGCCTTCTCTTACAGTCCATTGACCAGCATTGATGGTAAGAATTTGCAGTTAGATGTTTCATCCTGTTTGATATGAGGAACAGTTCCAGACAGGTTCAGACAATTTGCACAGATGCAATAGAATCTCCAGAAAGTGACTTTAGTGACAGGAGAATGAAAGAGAATCTTGGGCTTGTACATTTTCACCTTTTTTATATTAATGTTATACAGTACAACATTAATGGATGTTGTATATGGATCCATATTAAGCAGATGCAGAAGTAAGATTAAGCATCATAGATTCTTCTATT
>NW_015406058.1:0-2557 GCF_001527695.2 Protobothrops mucrosquamatus
TACGATTGCCTCTATAGCAATGGCCCCAAGGTTCATTGAATAGTATCACCTGTTAAAAATTATAAATGGTTCTTGGTTGTTCGGATACCCTGTATATTTTTCTGAAGACAATACAGTTAAAAACACTCGCTGTCAACAAGGAAACTGCCATTGGCCATCTTCATCGTAGAAGATAACTTGTCCAAAAATTGTCCCAAAGCTGCTTTTTCAAAAGCTAACTGGACTTTCTTTGTTTTTTTTCCTTGAAGATGTTTTGCTTCTCATCAACTTTAGTTGAAGTGAAGTTCAGTCGCCTTTTGAAAAAGCACCTTTGGGGACAACCATGATCTGGATGACTGAGACTCTCCATAGATATTTGCCCACCAATTGCAAAATGTATCCGCTAAAAATTCTGGTGACACATCTCATAGTTGCAAGTCAGTAGGTGAGGATGTGACCTCTGAAACGACATTTCATGACACTCTCTAGTTTTGGGGGGAAAAAACGGTTGAAATTCTTCATAATGAAGGAATGGATGGTGAAGTTGATGGAATTTGGCTGAGAAGGTCAGATTGACTTCTTTGATGAAATAATATCTACATTTATTGCTGACTGGAAATACCTTAATGAAACAGAAAAAAAAATCAACTTATAATTGAGATTTCGAAGATTAGATTATAGTAAGAAGAGAGTCACGTTGTAACTTTAGAGGTAAATGTACACTTGTTCTTATAACTGCTGTAAAGGAGATTGGAAGCTACTTCTGTTTGTTACAGTATTTTTCTTTCTTACCTATTTTTTTTCTTTTGCCTTTTTCCATTTCTTGTACTTTTTAGCTTTCTCTTTCATTTCTTTCTTTTTCTGATCTTTCTGTTGCTTTATATTTGTTTGTATTCATTTTTAGCTTCTTTTAAAAAATTCTTTAATAAATATTATATATGAAAATAAATGTCATGTTTCCGACAGATGAAACTCTTCCAAAGAACTTTGAGGCGTTGTTTACCTTAAAGAATCTTTTATTCGAGTAGCATAATATCGGCACTAACATAATCGAAGCCAAAAACTGAATTCCCCTCCCCTGGGCACACAGTATCAAAGCACAATTCCCTCCTCCAATTAACAGTCATAAGTCACATTCCCCAATTAGCTTGAAGCGCAGGCTTCCTCTCCAGTTCTCCAGCCCGCCAATTCTTTATCAGCTCTGGTCTCAATAACCTTGATTCTCACGCTAGGTTTAGTGTTGTTATGTCTAGCTGAACTCTCATTCACATCCCCCCTCCCAGCATCATCTAACTCTAAAAGCAAAAGGGAAAAAGATAGCTACCTTTCCATCTGTTGTCAATGCAAAAACATCCGACGTTAGCAGCGTTGACAATATATATATGTGAAATGAAGTTGGGTGTCTTCCTTTTGCTATGATTGTCAGGAATCAGGGCAAGGACAATTAAAATATTCTCCACTGGGCTCATTCTGAGTGGATTTTAAATTCCTTGGAGGTTTGTCCTCATTGGAAGGATGACTTTCCTTGATGTGAGACACTTGAGTCTCTTTTCATTTGCTTCACTGAATTCTTTTTGTCACTGAATTTTGAGATGGTTAAAATCTGTCACTAGGAGACTGAGAAAAATCATTTAAAGCAAAAGTTGTCTACACCCAAGTGTACTAAGCTGGTATATTTCCTGCTTTTTTTCCCCAATGGCAAAGAAACTTTATGTTTATGAAAGAGAGTTTATTTTCAAAATTCAGGCAAAGTATATCCTCAAATCCCATTAATACCGTTTCAACATCTAATGCCTTAAAAGCCACACACGTAGGCACAATTCCATTAAGCAGGCAATGAAAACTTTAAGAGTAAACAAACCAAATGCTTTAAAACGTAAACAAACAACAACAAAAAAGGATATTAGCAAAATGGTAAATCCGTTGGATTTCTTTTGAAATTAGATGGGTGGAAATTATTCCCCAGAATAACTGCTTCAGAGTTCTGGTTAGTAAGATGTGTTAGGAAGAAAGCTGAAGTAACAACACAAGAGTTTTGCAACTTTTCCCCCTTAGAAACCAATATTTCCTGCACCCTGAGCAGGAAGCTTTTGATTCTTTTTCTCTGGATGTTTTGAAGTCAAAGTGAAAAGTCTCAAATCTCCTACAAAACAAGGCCAGCCTGCATGGTTGATTGTTTTCGAAGTGGTTGCTCGACGTCTTACCAATCTAAGAGCCAGGTCTTACAAAATGAGAAAAAAACATAGGGAGACTGAGCAATCTCTGCCACTGTTTTTTTTTTCTTCCTTAAATTTTGGTTACTTCTGTTGTAGGAACTTGGACATGGAGCAATGCTATTAAAGAAAGTTTTTTATCTTTTCATTTGCCCATCTCATTTTGAGAAGCCGAGTCATTTGTAGAATACCTTACCTTGGGACTTGGATACATGGGGTGATCGATCAATTGGGAGACATTCTCAATTATTTTAAGCCAGTAACAATGTTCGTTGAAGTGTGAACGTATCTAAGAAGCAATGGAACATCCTTCAAAGGAGTGCTGTAAACGTGGCTTAACTCTGCAACTTTGGATACACTTCTGA
>NW_015406059.1:0-2556 GCF_001527695.2 Protobothrops mucrosquamatus
CCATTACCCAGCTAGATAGCATCATCACTGCTGCATTAAATCCAGTATAATAAATTTGTGTGTGTATGTGTTGTATTGATTTAAACAACTCTTTAAATTACTTCCTTAAATTATATAGAATAATGATTACTATCAGATTTAGGTTCATGCAGTGGCATGAAGTTCTTTTGGGAGTGGATCCAAGAGACAATATTCAGAGCAGACTTGTGAATTTTCTCTTATCTTTTTATTAGAAAGGCATTTTCAGGCAAGTTAAACAAATTTAGGCAGTATTTTGTTAAAGAAATTAAACAAACAAGATTCTTTTTCAAATTATTCTACCTGCCTGCATTTTGATAAATGCCCATAATGTAATAAAACATAGGCTTGATTTACGTATAACTGAACAAGCAATATATATGTGCAGCCTATAAAGTTGATTAAATGGGTGCAGTGCTGTTTCTAGATTCCTCCTTTGAGTTCAGTAAAGGGAATAATTATGCTGGCTGTCATTTCTCTTGGGTTGGAAAGACATGCCCTTTCTCTCTTTCCCTCTCCCCCTAGCTTCCCAAAGAAGTTATTTAGTACTATACTGTAGTAAATTGGGTATTAATATGGGTTGGTATTCATCTTCCTCTTTCTGATTTTGAGCCATTGTATAATCTGCAGTTTCCAATAATCTTCTCTGATATTGGTCCTGTAAACCACTATTTTTCAGGATTACAAGACTACCCAGCCCACTTCAAAACCATAGATAATTTCTTTTTCAGTCTTCAAAATTTCTTTAACAGTCCCATTTTAATTTCCTCCCTATCTGTACAGCAAAGCTCTATTTGTCAACTAGTCACCAGTTGTCACAATGGCCACCTAGTCCAACCCACTATAATGCGGACTATCCAGCACCTTCTTAAAACCTCCAAAGAGGGAAAACCTACAATCTCCCTAGGTAGATTTTCCACTTTTGTAGAGATCTTACCATCAAGATTCATTTGGATCTAATGTAGTAGGTACAACTTAAAGCTTTTATTTCTGTTCCTAGTTCCATGGAAAGTGATTCATTGCCATCTTCCCCAGATCTTCTCTTAAAGTTCTGAACATGGCTAAGTGTTTTTGTTTTCAAATTGAAAATCCTGAGTTCTTCCAGCTTGGCCTCATAGGGAATGTTCTCAAGTGCCTGACTTATCCTTATATCACCCCTCTATACCTATTCTAATCTATCAGTATCCTTCTGGAAGTGTGCCCAGAATCATACAAAGTTCTCAGATGTGTGCAGATTCACCAGTGCAGTTAGAGGCCAATAAGAATTTGATGCCTCTTTAATTTGATGATACTTCCAGTGCAGTTCAGAATTCTAACAGCTGACCCACATGGCTAGCTCCTGTTAAGCACCATAATGACTTCTGTTAATGACAACATCCAAGTGCTTTTCTAATGTTGTACTTTCAAGCCATGTATTTCCATCTTGTAAGTTACCGGTACATGCTACATATTTTTGTCTCTAAATATAATACCTTGTATTTCTCCAGTACAGGAGACGGAGACTCCACCAATGGGTTTTCTTTGTCTGCCTGCTCTTGAGACCAAGTATCCAAAACTTGTCACGCCCCCTCCTACTGGTAATCCAGTCTTAACTTGGTCTCCGCTCTTGATGACTCGTTTTGGCTTGACTCTCTGCTAGATCAGGTTAGACAAAAAAGATCCATTGGTGAAATCTCACCTTAAATTTGGCTATTTCTAAAAATTCAATATTACATCAGTGATTGGTGTAACTTCCCTCAGGCTGACAACAGCTTGTTTGGGAAGTGAGGGGTGAGGGGGGGGTGGAATTACCTTCCCTTCATTCTCCCCAAATTTTAAAATCCACGTGGGGGGGGAGGTAGAAGATCAACAGAGACTACTTGTTGACCTTGTCCTCCACCTGCCCAGTTTTTCCCCTCAGGGTGATTGGGGCGAACAGGCAAGAGCCTGATTCCTCTCAGGCCCTTTCAGGCCTGTCGGAGCCCCTATTAGTGTTCGAAAACTTGCGGCCGCCATTTTGGCCGCATTTTCGGCGTTTTAAAAATTTTTCCAAAAATTAATTCTTCTTTTGCTGCTAACGTTCTGTTAGCTATTCCCCTGGGACTTACTTCGTCCCACAGGGTCCTGAATTGGTCGTAAGTCTGTCGGAGGCTCGTTTTAGCCTCCCTAAAGGTTGCGGCCGCCATTTTGGGCTGCTTTTTTCGCCGTTTTAAAAAGTTCACATAACTTTTTTCCTTGCAGCTAGCGATCTATCAGCAACTCCTCTGGGACTTGCTCATCCAGCAGGGTCTCTGGTAGATCGTTAGGGTTGGCAGAGGCCTTTTTTAGCCTCCCGAAAAGTTGCGGCCGCCATTTTGGCTGCATTTTCGGCTTCTGAATTACTTCCTAAAAAGCTTAGTCTTGCGACCAGCGCCCGTAGCACGACTCCCCTGAGCCCTACATCACCCCACTGGATCTCTAATAGAGGGTTAGGGCTCTCGGAGGCCTGTTTTAGCCTCCCGAAAATTGCGGCCGCCATTTTGGATGCATTTTTGGCGCCCAATTTTTCGTGCCTCTGCT
>NW_015406060.1:0-2556 GCF_001527695.2 Protobothrops mucrosquamatus
TGTCAAGCATAAATCAATTTTGGTGTTATAAAAACAAAAAAACATTTACAATGCATTGCAAGGTCTGAGGATCATCAAATTGTCAGACAGTTATGGGTTGCTTTTCATAATTTTTACAGAAATATAGATTAGAATGTCCTTTGGGTTTATATGTTATATTAGAAAGATAAAATGAGGGACTTACTGTGATTATTGATGTTAGCAGACAAACCTTATTAATATCTAACTATTACTTTTCATTGCTGTGTATTTGATCTATATTTTTTGAGGGCAGAGGATAGAAACAGAAACACATGCAAATGCTAGCAACGAAAGTATGATTTTTCAAAAGTCAAAGCATCCCATCCACCCCATAAACAAACATATTCCTATATCTAGACCAGGGGTAGGCAACCTTGGCTCTTTTATGACTCATGGACTTCAACTCCCAGAATTCCTGAGCCAGGTGGCTCAGGAATTCTGGGAGTTGAAATACACAAGTCATAAAAGAGCCAAGGTTGCCTACCCCTGGTCTAGACCAACAAGAACAAGAACACAATGTTTAAAATTATATTGCTATTTTAAAAAAGACAAAAAGTTGTTGTATTATCCTAACATAACTTTGTGGATTACATGGAAGGCCTCACCAGCTTTCCAAAGATACAATCGCTAGTTTGAATAGCAGATGTCATAACTACACATAAACAGAGATGACATGATAAGCACACAAAAAAACATCAGCTAATAGCCCCCACTCAATTGACTGTTCTGTGCAGAAACTGAAGCAAGAGGAAACATCCAATTTAATTTTATATTTATGTATTTATTTATTTGTATCCCATCTTTATTATTTTTACAAATAACTCATGGTGGCGAACATGTCCAACACACATTCTTTCCTCTATTTTCCCCATAACAACAACCCTGTGAGGTGATTTGGTCTGAGAGACAGTAAGACTGACCCAAGGTACCTATGTAATTTCCCCCTGGGACTACTCAGTTATATATTTACAACCTCTTTACTTTCTAGGGGATTATTTAGTAATAGTAATAGTATTTAGATTTATATACTGCTTTATAGTTATTTCCAGCCCTCTTTAAGCGATTTAACAACAATCTGGGTCCTCATTTTACTAAGTGTGGAAAGATAGAAGGCTAAGTCAACCTTGAGCTGGTTAGGATCAAACTGCTGGCAGTTGGCAAAGTTACCCTCAATACTGCGTTCTAACAACTGTCCTACCGCTCTTTAAATATTTATTTATTTATTTTTTATATAAATTTTTTTATTATTTTGAATTAAACAGCAAATACAAATGATGCATCTACAAACACCACAAAAGAAAAAAAAATTACTCAAAATATTTCCGGATACTCCCGGCAGTCCCCGCCTTGCCTCCACCCTTATCCACTTACCCTCTCCATCCTCCCCCTAACTCCACAACCTCTCCTCTTTCCTCCTACCACTCTACATCCCTTTCGCCTTCTAACCACCACATCGAGTGCAATTTGGGGAACCTGCCGGGAATATCCTCTTATTATTACAATTCCATTATGTACTTATAATTATTTACTACATCAATTTATAATTTCCCCTTGAACCCCTCCCCTCCCCGACTTCCCAGAACTAAAACAGGATTCAACACCTCATAAAGCAATCAGTTATAAAAAAAAAAACTTTAACTCAAATAATTAAAAAACAAAAAACAAAAATTAAACTCCATTTTAACTCAAAACTCAAAACAAAATCATCCATCTTCCCCAAATCCAAACATCTAAAAAAGTAAACTCTACCATTTCTCTTATAATCATTCAAATATCTTAATCCCAGTAAATACAAATTTTAAATTCTTTAAAATAATATAATTCATACATGTATAACATTAATCATTTAATATCTTATTTTTCTTATTTAAATCCTTTAAAATAATACAATTATATTTATATATATCCTTAATCATCTTAAATTCTGACAAACATTTTATTAATCCAAAAAGATTAAAAAGAACATAGAGTTCAAAAACATTCCTTATTCCCAACCTCCATCTTACATTTCTTCCCAATTTTTCATTCTTTTTCACATACAAAATCAGTCAAAATCAATAAGCCTTCAGCCTTTTACGCCTTAATCCCAATAAATGCAAATTTTAAATTCATTAAAGTAATATAATTGCATACATATATGACATTAATCATCTAATGTCTTATTTATAAATCCGTTAAAATAATACAATTATATTTATATATATCCTTAATCATCTTGAATTCCAGCAAATATTTTACTAATCCAAAAATTTAAAAACATAAGCTTCAAAAGCACTCCTTTTTCCCAACTCTCCGTCTTACATTTCTTCCCAGTTTTTCATTCTTTTTCACATCAGTGATACAAAATCAGTCAAAGTCAATAAGCCTTCAGCCTTTTACGCCTTGTGCCTTTTATATTTTATAACGTGTCTGAAGTTTTTGCAAGTAGTAAGCCTGTAAACTTTTTCCAAAAACCCAAGCAGCAACATCTTCAGCTGGTTTTCTCCGATGCAGGACCCATAGATTAATTCCATATAAACGCTTTTTCCCCAAATT
>NW_015406061.1:0-2556 GCF_001527695.2 Protobothrops mucrosquamatus
CGCACGGCCTCCAGGCACCGGGACATCACTTCCGCGGCATCGTTGGGGTGGTCCAGGGTGGAGATGTACAGCTGGGTGTCATCTGCGTACTGATGAAACTCCACCCCGAAACCACGGATGATCTCACCCAGTGGCTTCATATAAATGTTGAACAGGAGAGGCGAGAGGACCGACCCCTGTGGTACCCCACAAGTGAGGCACCTCGAGATTGACCTCTGCCCCCCTGCCAACACAAATTGCGTCCGGTCCGAGAGGTAGGAGGAGAACCACCGTAAAACGGTGCCCCCCAACCCCAACCCCCCTAACCAGTGCAACAAGATACCATGGTCGATGGTATCAAAAGCCGCTGAGAGGTCTAGCAGGACCAGGATAGAGGAACAGCCTCTATCCCGAGCCCTCCAGAGATCATCAACCAACGCGACCAATGCCGTTTCCGTGCTGTGCCCAGGCCGGAAGCCAGACTTGCGCGAGTCTAGATAGACAGTTTCTTCCAGGTGCTGAGGGAGCTGTCGTGCCACCACACTCTCAACAACCTTCGCAAGAAAGCGAAGGTTGGAGACAGGCCGGTAGTTTTCTACAGTAGCTGGGCCTTGCATCAGCTAGGTGCGCTTGATAGCAGCTGCATAGAAAGTGAAGGTAAGTAGATTTGCATGGTGAGGCTGAGGGAAGACCAAAGCCTTCTGGAAGTGGTGTGGAGAGAGGAAAGCCCAAGCCTTCTGCTGGAGTAACAGGGTAGGAGGAAAGCCCACATAAAAGTAAGCCTAGCCAGTTAAGGCCTCCTGGCCTGCGGTGGTGTAGAACCTGTAGCATGCTGGCAGTGCCCAAATCTTTGCACCTGACCACAATGGTCAAAAGTTCAGGAGGGGGTTGTATGTGCCTTTGTTCAGCACTGTCATAATTGTGAATGATTGCTGAATGAACAGTCTTAAGTTGAGGACCCATTGTAGTCACTCATAGCTATTTCCTTCAGTGGAAATAGAGTTGGAGAACTCAATTTTTTGTAGCATTGGTGTTCTCCTAAATTTTTCCAACATCAACAAGGATAAGTAAATTATAAAATACTGAACAAAAAAAATTCAATTAATTATATCCTGCAGAAATTAATGAATTAAATGGGACACGAGGGATGGCACACCATGCTCAATTCACAAAGTGGCTACTTTATTTACTCAGATCCTGAAATCACAGGACCCAAAACATAAAGTTCTAGAATTGGAGGGGGCCACAAGAACCATCTAGTTCAGGCTATCCTAAACTCTGAGGTAGGGAGGGGAGTGCAGACAGAGTTGAGGATAAGTGTGAAGAATCTTTGAGTTAAGTTGTAACAATAAGTTCATCTTTCCCAAAGATTCATTGCATTGTTTACATTGTTCATTTATGTTCATTTTGGTGTTTGGCTGAAGTTTTAGGGGAATTGTGTACCTTAAGATTACACTAAAGGGAGGTGTGATGGCAAAAAGGTTTAGGAATCCCCGATCAAGTTCAACTATGTGCAATGCATGAAAAACCAATTAAACCACTCAAGAGAATTGGTTGTCCAGCCTCATTTTAGAAGTCTTCAGAGATGGAGAACCCATAAACTCCACAATTATAAAAGCTGGTCATAACTGCCTACATTATATCTTAGAAAATGTTGCAAATATGCAACATTACGCTAAGTCTTGTAAAGAATGAATAGATAATTATACTGAATTGATTCATCCCCACAAACGTTTTGAAATAAATTTATAGCACTAGGTATACCGATTGCTGCCTTAAGACTCAATAAAGTCATCATACTTCTTTCTATATTTCAAATATGAACATTCATTGTTTATTTCAGATGTTAGCCAGCCATTTGCTTCTCATGATATTTTTCTTGCTAAGAAAATCCTTCTCCATTTAAACTTTATTTCAGCTCCTCTGAGGATACATAGAATTTTCTTCTGGCAAAAAAATGCAGAATAATTCTGTTCCACCTACTAAATGACTAAACTGGTATGAAAGAGCTAACCTATCATTTATACCCAGAATTTCATATGCAGAGACCCAATTAAGAGTATACTGAAAATAGCAGAACCAGTAGAACAAGAATCATCCTTAAGAAAGAAGGCAAAATCACACTACAACTGTTAGCAATGAAATTACGGATTTCAACTGCTGCTCCATCTCGCACTTTCATAGGTACAAAACTGAGAAATGACTTTAAAATGCTGTGGTACTCTGTGATATAGAATAGAAAAGACACATACCTACCTAGAAATTATTTCCAAAACTATTCCAGCTTAGAACTGGAAGTTATAAGAGTATGTCTCAGTAGATAGAACTTGTTTCCAAGTAAACTATTTATAAGCCTAAAACTATAGAGAACCATTCAAGTTAATTCAGTAGCTATGTATAACGTTTAAATGGTTCATACTCAAAAAGTAAAAGCAATGTGCTATATTTATATCCTGCATAAATGGCTCTATACCGGAGCTGCTTAAATGTGGCTCAAAATTATTTAATGCAGCCTACTAAGGACAAAGAAACAGGAGTGACAGGTAAGTTAACCATGACCAAAGCTAGTAACAGATG
>NW_015406062.1:0-2556 GCF_001527695.2 Protobothrops mucrosquamatus
TCCTCACCAGCAGCCCCCCTGGAGGAGAGTCACCCCCGAGCATGGCCCACGCGGAGCAGGACAGCTAAGGACATGGCAGCCAGGCAGCGTAGACAAGACTCTGCCCTTATGCCCCATCCTGCACAGTTGATGCTGCGGGGTGCGGGCAGAGGGCGTGGCCACCATGGTGCTGCTGGGCTGCCTGGGCAATCTGCGGTGGGCCCTGGAGGCGGTGAGTGGCCCTGCAGGCAGGTGGGGTGGGGGATGGGGGGGCAGAGCAGGGGAGGGGCAGGGGGTGGAGTGGGGACAGGGCCAGTTTTTGGGCACTCAGTCTCTAAAAGGTTCGCCATCACTGCTATAGACCAACTACCAAAAACATAACTCTAAATGACAGACTTGAAACAAAAATTAAAGAAAGCAAGAAAATAGTAAGAGAACACCTGTCTGAATGAATATAAACATCTTGATGAATATAAATCAATGGGATCTGCCGGATTACATCCCAGAGTTCTGAAGGAGCTGGCAAATGTTATCTCAGAACCATTGTATCATATCATTAAAAAATCCTGGACCATGGGTGAACTACTACAGGATTAGAAAAGAGCTAATATGGTTACCATCTTAAAAAAAAAAAAAAACCTCAGATCCAGGAAACTACATCAATCAGCCTGACATCAATACCTGGGAAAATACTGGAAAAAAATAATCAAAAAACAGATGTGTGAACATCTAGAAACAAAGTTATAACCAGTAGCCAGCATGGGTTTGTTAAAAACAGATTATACCAAACCAATCTTATTTCATTCTTTGACAAAGTGACTAAATTAGAAGACCAGCAAAATGCTGTGGACATAGTATACTGAGACTTCAGCAAGGCATTTGACAAAGTAGGCCATACCCTACTTCTTGGTAAGCTAGAAAAATGTGGGATAGACAGCATCACCACCAGATGGATTTGTAACTGGCTGACAAACCATACTCAACTAGTAGTCCTTAATGGTACTACATCTATATGGAGAGAAGTAAGCAGTGAAGTACCACAAGGTTCTGTTTTAGGTCCAGTACTCTTCAATAACTTCATAAATGACTTAGATGAGGGACTAGAAGCAGATCTCATCAAATTTGCAGATGACACTAAGTTGGCAGGAATAGCCAACACCCCAGAAGACAAGCTCAGAATCCAAAAAGACCTTGACAAAGGGCTCTATCTAACAAAATTATATTTAATGTGGAGAAAAGCAAGGTTTTACACCTGGGCAGGAAAAACCAAAGGTATAAGTACAGATTAGGTGAAACCTGGCTCAAAAACAGTAACTCTGAGAGGGACCTTGGAGTCCTAGTGGATGATCATTTAAACATGAGCCAGCAGTGTGCAGCTGCACCCAAAAAAGCTATTACAATCCTTGATTGTATAAACAGAGACATAGAATCAAAATCATGTGAAGTATTAGTACCACTTTATAAAGCCTAAGTTAGGCCACATGCATCCAGTTTTGGTCAAAGAAGTGCAAAGAGCAATTAAGATGATTAAAGGCCTGGAGACTAAAACATATGAAAAACAGTTGCAGGATTTGGAAATGGCCAGTCTAGAGAAAAGAAGGACTAGGGGGAACATGATAGCAGTATTCCAGTATTTGAGAAGCTGCCAAAAGGAGAAAGGAGTCAGTTTATTTTCCAAAGCACCAGAAGGCAAAACAAGAAACAACAGATGGAAACTAATCAAGGAGAGAAGCAACCTGAAACTTCCTAACAGTGTGAGGACAGTTAACCAGTGGAACAGCTTGTCTTCAGACATTGTGGGTGCTTCATGTCTCGAGGTTTTTAAGAAGAGACTGGACAGCCACTTGTCTGAAATGCTAAAGGGACTCCTGCTTGAACATGGGGCTAGACTAGAAGACCTCCAAGGCTCTATTCTGGTTGGTTGATTGATTGATTGATATATAAGCATATATATATAAGCATTTCAATCTTAAACATTCCCCAAGATCAGGCCTTTACAAACGATAGATAGATAGATAGATAGATAGATAGATAGATAGATAGATAGATAGATAGATAGATAGATAGATAGATAGATAGATAGATAGATAGATAGATTATTCTATAACGTGATCCATTGCACAATTTTAATTACTTATAGTAGCATCAGAGAATCCTGCTAGGAATGTAGTTCACATTTTTATAAAACTATTTTGTTTTCTTGAGTGACCTTTCATATTTTAGTTCATTTTCACTATTAGCATAGAACTGGGATTGTTTAACTTATAATTGACATAAAATGTCATTCTTCCATTTCATACCATAAATTTTAGTCAATCTCTTATCATTTTATGCATTCACATACATGCACAGGGCTGGCAGAGGCCAAGAAATAGAAGAAAACGAAATTACAATTTTAATGCAGGAATATAAGCTTCACCTTTGAAAATAATTCTTATCCCCTCCCTCTGATGAACACACATCTTCCCAGGAGCCACTTGGTTGCACACACTGCATGTCAAGAGAGTGGCAATTACATTCAATTATAATGACTATCCTGTCATGGCATTTCAGTGCCAACCCAGATGAAATCTGACA
>NW_015406062.1:11274-12639 GCF_001527695.2 Protobothrops mucrosquamatus
CAAGAACCATGGATTGTGGATTCTCTTTCTCAATTTGCAATATAAAATAATTGTGACTATATATTATGCCTCTTCTCTCTGTGTCCTTGTAATACTACTACTGTGTAGATAATCCATTATCAGTTCTTCTTCACTTGCTTACCCTCTAACAACCTCTCATTATAAATGATGTAGTTAAAGTTTCCACATCTAAAAAAAAATAAATAACAACAAACAATGGAATGCTTAAGTTCATTTCCATCATACCTTTGGCATGCATTAAGTTTACAGTACTTTTCCAGTACTTTTAGTGCAGAGAACAGTCACGCAATGCCTTCTTTTGCCTGAAACTGAAAATGTATAAGTTTAAGATGAAACTCAACTCCTATGAACTCACATAGGTAGTGAACCTTCTAATCTCTTGTCACAACATTTCTGCCCAAAGCAAATATATTACAACAAAATAAAAATATTAGGATTAAAAGTGCCCCTTTTTGTGTATGGCCTGATATTGCATTAGTTTTCAAGCATGCTGCAAATTTAAAACCCTTCTAAACAGATTAAAAAGAAGCCTTTAGTAACATTATACAGGCAAATATTTTGAAGCAGTGGCTCTTTCAGTTCACCTAAGATTTTAATCTCTATTAGGCAGTGTGGCTATTACATATCTAATCTTATTTTCCATATTTCATAAAGATACTACTCCTTTTTAAATCCCTTGAATTTTTTCCTAGTTACTGCCAGACATTTGTTATAGTCATTTTTTAAGAAAAGATAATCAAAACACAAATCTGCAAACAACTAAAAAGCAAACAAATTTATAACTAGTAGCCAGCATGGGTTCGTTAAAAACAGATCATGTCAAACCAATCTTATTTCATTCTTCGATAAAGTGACTAAACTAGTAGACCAGCGAAATGCTGTGGACGTAGTATACTTAGATTTGATAAAGTAGACCACAACCTACTCCTTGGTAAGCTAGAAATAGGTGGAACAGACAACATCACCACCAGATGGATCTTTAGCTGGCTGGCAAACTGAACTCAAGTAGTAGTCCTCAATGGCACTACATTCATATGGAGAGAAATAAGCAGTGGGGTACCACAAGGTTCTGTCTTAGCCCAGTACTCTTCAATATCTTTATAAATGACTTAGATGAGAGAATTGAAGAGGAACTCATCAAATTTGCAGTGTTCCAATATCTCAGGGGCTGCCACAAAGAAGAGGGAGTCAAGCTATTCTCCAAGGCGCCTGAAGGCAGGACAAGAAGCAATGGATGGAAACTGATCAAGGAGAGAAGCAACTTAGAACTAAGGAGAAACTTCCTGACAGTTAGAACAATTAACCAATGGAACAACCTGCCTCCAGAAGCGGTGAATGCTCCAA
>NW_015406063.1:0-2556 GCF_001527695.2 Protobothrops mucrosquamatus
GATAGATAGATAGATAGATAGATAGATAGATAGATAGATAGATAGATAGATAGATAGATAGATAGATAGATAGATAGATAGATAGATAGATAGATAGATAGATAGATAGGCAGGCAGGCAGGCAGGCAGGCAGGCAGGCAGGCAGGCAGGCAGGCAGGCAGGCAGGCAGGCAGGCAGGCAGGCAGGCAGGCAGGCAGATATAGTAAACATTTCAGATAGTAAACATCTCAGATGTTTCTTATCAAGCTTTCATAGCTGTGGTTTCAATATTACAGAAACTTGATATATTTATCCAAACTCCCTTTGAACAAATATTCTACCTCCAGGTATTATGGTACTGACACTATCTCTTTAGGAGTTCTATAAGTGCCATACATAATGGTATATTCTTCTTATTTATTTAACATTAGCTCTGTGGAGCTGGGATAAAACTGGTCAGCAGTCTCATTTTCTAACCAATTTCAAATTCTCATTCAAGTTAATGCATGAATAGGACGTATGCCTTTAGTTCCCCACCTTGCTCTCATCAAACTTATCACAGTGAAAACATCTCAAGGACAAACTGTGTAAAAAGTATCTCTGGGAGCGGGGGACAAAACTAGTTCATATACACACCATGTTCCCTGTGACCTTCCATAACAGCTCTGCTAATGATCTCTGTGAGGACTGATGGACAATTAGTGGAAGAAAAAAAAATCATGCTCATCAGTGACTTCTACAGATGAGAATCTAGAGGACTTTTTCCCCTTGAAGTTGAGAAAAAGACCATTTAAGGTTAAATGAACCCATCTGTTTTGGTCAATAGAATAAAAAGCTAAAAAAATTAGGACCTCACCACATTTTTCTGTCCCATAGTTAATAATGAGCAGTGGACACTGTGAAGACTCATAGTTGTCAGACTCCTGAAAGGAGAATATAAATCAAGCATTTCAAACTCACGACGTCACGTGACGTCGTGTAACATATCGGGCCAGTTTTGCCATTGCCGGCAATGGGGTGGGCACAGCTTCCACGTGACGCATCCGGCCCATGGGCCGGCAGTTTGACACCCCTGATTTAAATTGAAAAAACAAGTGAATTCTAGGGTCCTGAAAAAGAAGGACTCAGAACCACAGAAATGTCTTACTTACATTCAAGGAAACAAATTCAGCTCTCCCTCGAATATCACAGCTGAATTAATGTGTGGGATTTTAAGTGGGAAAGGGGGGCAGATGGAAATAAAATTATATTGGGTGATATTCTACATATAGTACATTGTCCAGCTGTTGCCTTTTATAAGCATTTGTGTATGGAAGCAAACACCCTCAAAATTACATGAATTGAAATATAAAGTTTAGGAGTTAATACTATTCTTATCCCTTTATACAGAGATAGCTCTGCAACTCAGAGTCAAACAAGGTTAACTCTCTTGCTTGATATACTGACTGTTACTTGATATTACATGGATTAGGGGATTTGGAAGCTCAATAAATACTTTTCCCTCCAGCGCCATCCAAGCCAAAATATTCATCCTTTCTATGTTGGGGAGAATAAAAAGAAATTGGATCTTGTGAATGCACAATGTTTCTAATTCTGCCTTGAGAAGCACCTGATATATTTCCTCTCCTCTGCAATTGTTAGATCAGGAGCTCTGGAATAATCAGTGATTTCCTCCACTGTGAGGAATCCTTTGGAAGTATGTCACCTCTTGAGATGCTCTCGTTTTTACTTGAAGAAAAAAAAAGTGGAAGAAAAAAGAGAAAATAAAATATTTTTGATCAGTTCACAAACTGATTAAAACAGCAGTAGTTTTCACAATCCACTCTAAAAAAAACACATCTTAAGATTTCATAGAGGACCATGGGAATTTCTAAAGCCACACTGCAGGGATTTGCCATTGATACCACTCTAAGTGAAGATAAATTATTGTTTTAGGTCTTGTAAGGAGACAAGCATTAGAATCCCAGATAGTATTTTCAGCTTGTTGACAGTTTTATCCCTTGATCCTAGCCACCCTATTTACTCAAAACTAAATCTTTTTGATTTCAATAGAAACCCTTTCCAAAGGAGAGTGTTTAGAATTACAGCTTGGAGCTACAACCGTTAACTTATGTACAAGGAAGTAAATTCCCATGCAGGGGATTTTAGACAACCTGGTTTCTTTTAAAAAATCAGGGTTGGAATAAGGCCCTAATTATACCCACACAGAAGTTGAATAATTGATTTTGCAACAAAATATTTAATAACTGCAAGAACACAAGTTCCTCCCTGTTTCCAATGGAATCTTAATATTGCCAAGAAGAAGCATAGTTAAGATGAGAAGATTTTGCCCCAGAAGTGAAAAATAATTAATATTTGAAACATTTAATCTGATTTAAGTCCTGATTATCTGTGCACCTAGTCTTAGTGTTGTTGGGAACAAAAATAATAATTGTGCTGATTAATAGTTAACTGCTCTTCTTGGCAGTCCTGAATGACAGTCTTAAGGGCCCTCTTGAGGCTGAGCTGGTGTAATGACAAAATTATAGTGTCATTGGCATAAAGCAGGAGATGAAGACATTTATTCACCAACTTTGG
>NW_015406064.1:0-2556 GCF_001527695.2 Protobothrops mucrosquamatus
CACCGCCGGAGCGCAGCTGATGCAACCAGGACCGGTAACAAGGTCCAGGGGCCGTGTGCAGGCCAAGTTTGAACTATAAAAGACTCTCCCATAGACTGACCGTTTAAGCCCTGATGATGTCAGCAGAACGCTGACGAAAGCTTGGCGTTGGTATTGTAATATTAAACTCCTAGAGTTTGATTATTTTACCCTGGTGTTCGTTTTATTTTATTTATTTGGCATATCTATATCTATATCTATATCTGACCCCATAAGACCTGACTGACCCCATAAGAGGGTTGTCCCCTCTCAGAAATGTGTCCAGTTGCTTTAGGGTTTGGCACAGTCTGTTTGGCACAGTCTGTTCAGAAAGTCTATTTTAGCCTACAGAAGCCTTACTCCTCAAGTCTCTGGTTGGGATTTTTGCTAGCACCTTTGCTGGCACATCCTTGCCTGAGCTGCTGGAGGCTCTCAGGGCTGGCAATGGAGTTTCCCCAGACTTATGGTTCCAATGCTTATGGTTCTAATACTATGGCACAACATAGTAGAACAAACCCATCGAGACAAGATTCAGCAGTCCATCTGCATTTGAAAGAAAAAGTCCACTCTTTCAAAGACAGCAAAGTCCACATTTTGGACAGAGAAGACAGCTGGTTTGAAAGAGGCCATGGTCAAAGAGGCCATCTATGTCAAAAATGAACAGCCTTCTCTCAACAGAGGAGGAGAGATATGACATCACTATCTCCAATCTACAACACAGTCCTTTCAATAGTTCCAAGAAGGCTCCACACCCATTTGCAACACTCAGATGACCCTGAGGACACAGATAAACTTCCAGGTGGCATCAATGACTCACTAAAAGAATGCAAATGACCAGCTGTCTGCAAGGAATATAAATCCCTCCATTCCCCACCATGTAGTGAGAGCCAAAGAAGCTTCTTGGATGAATCTAAGTGCTATTGCTATCTGATTAATCCAGTTCTTTAAAAAAAAATAGTCCTCCAAATGTTCATTTTATCTTTGGTAATATCCTCAAGAATGTTCAAACTGAAAAATATCAATAGGCCAGTATGAATGAATCAAAGAATTTGTAATTCCAACGTCTTCAAGATTTTATCTTAAAAAGTTTTATTCTTAGGCTATAATAGGGAAGCATCAAAACATATGTATGTGCTCAATTTTGCATGAAGGTGAAAAACAGCAGGCATCATAGCTCCCTTAGAAGTTATTAACCTAGGTTTGGTTTAGATGAATAGTTTCAAGAGCTTCACCACAACGATTTTTAAAACAACCATTCCTGCTCAATCTTTTAATGCAGAGATAGCAGAAATTCGAAGAAGAAGAAGAAGAAGAAGAAGAAGAAGAAGAAGAAGAAGAAGAAGAAGAAGAAGAAGAAGAAGAAGAAGAAGAAGAAGAAGAAGAAGAAGAAGAAGAAGTAGTAGTAGTAGTAGTAGTAGTAGTAGTAGTAGTAGTAGTAGTGGAGAGCCATCTGCAAATTGCCCAGAGATAAGTTATTCAAAGTTGCACTAAGCCAATCAAAAAAGAGAACCAGTTTGGTCTAGTGTTTTTAAAGCACAGGCTACAAATCAGGAGACTATGAGTTCAAGTCCCGCCTTAGCCATGAAAGCCAGCTGGGTGATTTTGGGTCAGCCCCTCTCAATCCATGCTACTTCACAGAGTTGTTGTGGGAAAAATCGGAGGAGGAAGGAGTGTTGTGTGTTATTTGTAAAAATAATAAAGGTGGGATATAAATGAATAAAGTAAATAAATAAATAAAAAGTGCTCAGACTCAATTTAAAAAGAAACACTTTAAAATCCTTTTCTAAGTTATTGTTGTTGGTGTGGCACTGAAATATGATCAATTGTTCTTAAAAGGCCATTTTCTTTGCTGTCTCTAACCACTAGGATTTCTGATCCAAAAGACTGGCATATTGGTCAACTAGCTTGCCTCCTTCTCCTCCGAAATCAAGTGAGATGTTAAGCTGAAAAAATATGTGCATTTGCAACATCTCTTGTGGGCAAAAGTAAGAATGACCACTCACTTTCCCTATGGGATAGTATAACAAGTGTCTATGGAGATTCTCAGTCATCCAGGTCATGGTTGAAGCAAAACATATTCAAAACATATTCAAAACATATTCAAAGAGAAAAAAGAAAGTCCAGTTGCCTCATGAAAAAAGCACCTTTTGTTTCCAAAGCTTCCTTCAGATATGGAGGAACAACCCTCTCTCTCAAGGATGAATACGTGCAGGCCCAGCTTCAATGCTTGGTCTGATGACTGAAACTTCCTGCCTCCACTCTTGCCTCTCTCCTCTCTGTTGCTCTCATGGGCGTTCAGATTCTCCACAGCTCAATATCATTGTGTTCAACAACTTTAACCCCTCCAAAGGACTTCCTGACCATATCCACTATCTGCTCCAGGAGCAGGAGCTGAGTGTCCAGAAACACCCCCAGATTGCACAGCAGTGTGAAGCATGCCCTATTTTCAAGATATGTGGAGAACCTAGCTTCTAATTTCATCCCCTCACATGTAGGCATACAAGATAAAGGTTTTCCCTGTCCAGTTGTGTCCAATTC
>NW_015406065.1:0-2555 GCF_001527695.2 Protobothrops mucrosquamatus
CACTGCTCTGTTAGAGTATCTTCACCACAATATGATAAAGGCAACGGAAGGAGAACTTGGTGACAGTCTCATACCATTGCATAAACAGTAACGCCCGGTTTAAGGGCAATAAGGAAAATAATGTGATTATAACCTTGGTTCCAGTTATTCATTAGAATCCTTATTTAGTAGTGCATAATTTGTGACTAGAACAGCGCTTGTTAAGAATACTACTGACTGACCCTTAAAGTCCAAAAGGACAAGTAAAGGTTACTGAAGAATTTATCTGCTGTGATGAAAAGCCTGCTGGTCTGGCCTTTCTATTTTTTTGGGGGGGAGGAAAGAAAGAAAGAAAGAAAGAAAGAGAGAGAGAGAGAGAGAGAGAGAGAGAGAGAGAGAGAGAGAGAGAGAGAGAGAGAGAGAGAGAGAGAGAGAGAGAGAGAGAGAGAGAGAGAGAGAAAGAAAGAAAGAAAGAAAGAAAGAAAGAAAGAAAGAAAGAAAGAAAGAAAGAAAGAAAGAAAGAAAGAAAGAAAGATCTGCATCAGGAATGGCAGTGAAACTGCACTGGCTGCTCTGAAGGATGATTTCTGACAAGACCAAAATATAACAAGACCTCTTTGGTCTTGTTAGGTCTCTCAGTGTTTGGTACCACTGAACATGGTATCCCTCTGGCCCATGTGCAGGAACTGGAAGCATCATTTTTTAATAGTTCCATTCCTTCTGGACTGGGCAGTTTCTACTTAGTAATTACAGGAAAGCAGCATTCGAATCCTTGAGTTCTCCAGGGTGGGTTTTCTCAAGGCTTGATGTTCTGGTCCTTGTTAAGCAACAGCACTTCAGGGTGAGGTAGTATTAATATGGTGAAAACATCCAATTGCCATTCTGGCAGAGACTTCATAGAAGTCTTGAACTTGTGAATTTGTGCTGAGAGCCTGAGAATCTGGGTGGGATGAAACAAACTTAAATCAAATCTTATCAAAATGAAGTTGTCAATAAACAGCCGTGCAATCCAATAACATCAATCAAAGTCCTGGTGTTGATATTTACAACTCAATATTGTCCCGGGATACATTAGACCATGGGTGTCAAACTCGCCGCGTCACATGATGTATCATGATGTATCGTGACTTTTTTTGCATTGCCGGAGCTGGGGTGGGCGCGGCCTCTGTATGATGCAACCAGTCCACGAGCTGGAAGTTTGACATCCCTGCATTAGACAATCCTGAATGTAGTCTAGATAAATAGAATAGAACAGAATAGAATAGAATAGAATAGAATAGAATAGAATAGAATAGAATAGAATATTGTCACTCTTAAATCTAGAAACAATCTATTGAAACCCCCACCCCCTTCCATGAGGTTCATCCAACATGGATTAAGAAATAGGCTTTATTAGTGATGACCTCCGTGCTTTGAAATGTGCTTCCCCAGGGACAGCCCGAATCATGAAACGATTATGCTTATGTTTCATAAGTTAAAGTTATTCTGTTGGAATATGATTTCAACCTTTAGTTATTCTTAAGCATTTTGCCTATGTGCTTTCATATTATGCATGTTTTTCTTTTTCTTTTTATATTGATTTTTGATTTTTGTCAACACTCTGTCAGGACTGGGTGGGATATAAATTTAAGAAATAAAATATTTAGTAAGCATTCTATCACAATACAAAAAAAAAACCTCTCTACTTACAACAGCTTCTTATTTATATGCTTCAGTCCATTTTCCCTGTCAAAGACAATTATCTGAGTCTCTGGTAAATTAATTTTCAGATCCGTATTCCTTGTTGCATTTATTTATTTATTAATGAAATTTACATGCATGAATCATACATCTGCCACGAATCAAGAACAGATTTATACATAAGCCACATAGTAGAAACATGTTTTCTAGTTAGAACATTAAAACATCCTAAGTGTTAGGGGGGGAAATATTTTTAAGAAGATCCTAACAACCAAAAAAAAGACCTTTCCATTCTTATTTTGGCCCAATCATTTTTTCTGTATTCTCTCATCTTGTTCTCACCCATCACGTAATATGTACTTCTTCCTTTTGATCATATCCATGCAGAATATTGTACAATTTTCCCTCAAATTCAGCCCCAATTCTCTCATTATTGCTGTTCTCTGGTGTGTAACATGCAACCATCAACAACCTGTGAACACCTATTTTCATATTCATCTACAACAGCGGTTCTCAATTTGGGGTCGATCGACCATTTCACGGGGGTCGCCAAGCAAGGCTGTCCGCCATTTTTTTCCCCTTTTCCGGCGGGTGCCTTATCTCCCTTAGGCTGGGCCAGCTGGTGGTCGGCCTGCTCCGTCTCTGCTGCTTGCCGGCTACACCTCGGCCGGCACAGGGGGCGGAACCACGCATGCGTGGCGCTCCCAGGCAGGGAAAGTCCTCGACTTACGACCGGTTGGGTAGTCCTCGACTTACGACCGGTTTAGTCCTCGATTTACGACTGGTTTAGTCCTCGACTTATGACCAGTTGGGGGTCGCGGCATTAAAAAGGTTGAGAACCACTGATCTACAACAATCTAGTTCAGACTCCTTCATATTTTTTGACACAATTTCTG
>NW_015406066.1:0-2555 GCF_001527695.2 Protobothrops mucrosquamatus
CTTTATGGTGGGTGTCAGTTTGCTTCATGTATGGATTGGAGGGGTTTAAAGTGGCTGATGATGCAGCTGTGGACTGGCTTCTAGTTTGTGGTCGTGCCTCATCATCTGTGTGGGTTTGGGTTTGCTTTTTGCGTGGATATATGGTGGTGACATCCTGTGTGGTTTTCGTGAGTGTGGGTCTGGTGTCATTCTTTGTGTTTAATTCTTTGTGTCATTCTTTGTGTTTAATTCTACGCGGGAGAAAACCCGAATAACTAAAGACCTACATACAAACACCCGCGAAAACCTCAGAAAACATATATATATATATATATATATATATATATATATATATATATATATATATATATATATATATATATATTAAAAGATGGAAAGCTGATGCTTATCCTCTAGAATACAATTCTTTATTTTAAAAACTTAGTGGGAGAGATACACTTTTGAGTCAGTGTTGATTCTTGCCCAGGCAAGTCCCTGCGGGTTTCTTGACAGGATTTTGAAAGTAGTTTGTCATTGCTTCCTTCCTAAGGCTGAGAGTGTGACCAGCCCAACATCACCTAGCTGAGGGGTCCCCAACCCCCGGTCCATGGACCGACACTGGGCCACAGCATGCCAGAAACCGGTCTGCACAAACAAGCGAAGCCCCATCTGTAGGATGCAGACAGTACATGAAAACATACCCCCTCTGGTCCACGGAAAAAACCAGTCCCTGGTGCCCAAAAGGTTGGGGACCTCTGACCTAGCTAGCTTTGTGCCTAAGATGGAAATGGAACTCACACTCTGCTAGTTTCTAGTCTGTTGTCTTAACCACTACACCAAACGGGCTCTCCAATAATTATTAGGATCCTCTTTTTTTTTCTTCCTTGAAGAGATGGGTTGCATTTGTTCTTTCCTTGTCCTCTGTCACTTTCCTATTGTCTGGGAGTCTTCAGTAATAATTGATAGGCATTCTGATAGCTCTTCAGGCTGCTTTTTAGTATTCTAGGGTGGATTTCATCAAAGCCTGCATTTCTATGTTTGGGAATGGCAAAGAAGGGCGCAGATTACTACAGATGTAGTCAAGATTCTTTTAAGTCATTTGAATGCTTTCAGATCTCAGCGGGACAGAATGTATTACCAAGGAATTAGCTGTGAGGATGGAATAACAAAACAGGAATGAAAATTACTTGGCATTAAAAATCTTGATGGATAAGGGGTTCATGGGTTAGACATATTTAGCTACATAGACTCACAGATTTTATTTTCCTCAGATGTGTATACTATATATGTCCTCTTTGTAATAACTCTACCTTTACTCCATTAAAAGAATATTATAGTATGTGGAAGGCAGGTTATTAGACAGGCTGGTTATTAAACAGTATATCTTGATGTATGAACTTGACACCTCAGTCTGGTCCTTGCACAGCCTATTAGTCTCTAAGTTGAATTTAATGTATCAGCTTAGAACAATTGCTACCTAGAGAGGTATAGCAGAGGACAGATTTCCGTTATTCCAAGCTGTATACATTGACAACTTTATCTGCAACTTGCAAGCTGGATGCATTCATTCAAGCATTCATTCATTCATTCAGTTAATTAATTAGTTAATGCATCAGCAAAGTCATTAATATTCTTCAAGAACTAGCTGGCCTCATTTAACCAGTTAGAAAAAGCATTCTCAGTTAAAAAGAATTTTAAAAGCAATCAATGCAGGAAACAAATGCAGATTTGACATAATTTTCTGTTGCCATATGTGAGAAAATTCATTGTGGTTAGTTCTGCCTTCTAGTTTAGTTTTCACAGAGGTAGAATCTATAAAACATTAAATTTAATGATAACATTCAATTGTTTGGACCAGATTATCATAAAGTTTAAAAACCATCATTTTAAACTTGATCTACACTGCAACCACATTATTCCATGCTGAACTGGTTGAAGCTTCTGGACTGTCTTCCAAAGCAGCTTACATTGAAGTGGATAGTGCTCAAATTCAGATGAAGTGAACTGATTAAGCATACAAAATTGTCTGCAGCATTTTTAGCCTAGTGTCATTTCTATTTCCATCTCTAGAGAGTGAACAGAATTCTCAAACTGTTATTTGGTCTTAGAGAGGAAACTACAGTCTTGTCCAAAACTACATTTCTAGATGATGGCTGAGAATTCTGGGAGTTGAAGCCCACATGCCTTAAAGTGATTAAGATTGAGAAATACTGATCTAGTCGAACCTTTAAAGTGTTTTCCCTTTTATATCCCAAACTTCCTTCAAGAACTATCTGGGATTTATAGGTGGGAAAAAAAGTTAGAGCCAAGTGCTGTCTTCATATTGCTAACACCTTAGCTTAAACTTCCATAATAATAATAATAATAATAATAATAATAATAATAATAATAATAATAATAATAATAATAATAATAATAATAATAATAATAATAATAATAATAATAATAATAATAATAAAGTTGGAAGGGACCTTGGAGGTCATCTAGTCCAACCCCCTGCTCAGGCAGGAATCCCTATACCATTTCAGACAAATGGCTGTCCAGTCTCTTCTTAAAAACTTCCAGTGTTGGAGCAT
>NW_015406067.1:0-2555 GCF_001527695.2 Protobothrops mucrosquamatus
TAACCAGACCCATATGTTAAGAATTCTATTGGCTGTTTTATTGCTCAAATCTATACATGGGAATCTTCTCAGACTGACAGTTTACATCTGGGAGAGACAAAATAAGGGAGATCAGACTTAGTCCTCTTTTGCCCACATAGGGATTCCATGCTGATTCCCCATCTTCTTCTCCCCTCACCGCAGATCAGTCAGTTTTTTTCCCTACATCCCCTGCTTACATATATTTCCTTTGTGATATGTCCTTGATTACTGCACCTAACCTTCAATCTTGTATTCTCATGTATTTTGATGAGCAGCAAATGTTTGTCAATTATGGTTTTTTTTTTATTTACGTCAAGGCATGTTCTAATGTTGATCATCCTGTTCTAAACCCAGCAAGTTCATCTCTCAGAATGTCCTTGATTTCAAGCCAATCAGTTAGTTTCCCTTGTAGATGTTTGGCATACATTTTGCTGATCTGAGTTAGCAAACTGATTATCTTGATCATCTCTTTTGTCCTTCTTACATATTGGTATAATTATAGCCAAGCCCCAGTCTTTTGGTGTAATGGCTGAATGATTTATTGTTGTGAGAAGTGAAGCTACCACTGGGATCCACCATTCCAAATTATTTTTTTTATTATTCCTACATAATAAAAATTGAACCTGAGGCTTTATCTGGTTTAAACTGTTTAGTTATATATTTGATCTCTGAACATGTGATTAGGGGCCAGTGGGGAAGGGAGATCACATCCAACTTGCAAGCCTGCCACTGAATTCTCTGTTTTCCCATATAGGGTAAAAAAAATGGGGCTACCATCCTTCAAAAGATGGCAGGATTATTTTGCACTGGCAGCTGCAATCCAAAGTTGCCAGGTTATCTACATAGCATTCTTTTTTAATGGATTAATTATACTGGGGTTTTTTTTCAATTTCACTAGGTTAGAAATTGAACAAAAGCCAGGATTCCCTTTGTATAATTTAAAGAAATATTTAGAGAGATTCAAACTTCACAGTATTCATGACTGAACCAAATGTGATGTGTTATTCAATCAGGCTTAATTATAACAGATTGGGAATCACTTAACAAAGATTGAAACAGTTTGATTAAGTTATTTAAATTAGCCAGTAAAATGTTATCTAACGATATGCCACTTTATGACTTAGTAAAGAGTTTTGGCTGGTTCCCTTCTAACCAGGTTGATTATTATTGTTGCTTGCTGAGATGTCTATTTAGCACAGGGCAAAGGTCACTGGACACTGTTATCAATGACCTATCAAAGGTTTTCAGTGTGGGGTAACCTACGAACAACTGCAAAGCTAGATAGATAGGGAATTAAACTTTAGAAGATCCCAACATAGTCTAACAAAGAAGAATTTTTACTGGCCGAGTGGGTAAATTCATCTCTGAAAACCTCATTTAGTATTACCATGTTCACTTTTGTAAAAGTTTAAACAAGGCAAAATCCTCTGTAGTCAGTGAATATATTCTTAGACTAGCAGCATAAAATAGGAGACGTTATTACAGAAGATAGAGGCTGGTAAATTTAGCAAAGAGTGTTTTATTGTTTGCTCTAGTTTTTGCATTAAAATTGCCAGTCAGTATTAAGTATGATACCGGGAATGCAGTCATTATATCTCTATATATATTTCATCTATGATCATAGTCTCAGAAATGGTACATGCACATTAATCAGGAGGAACTGGCTTCTATCGAACTGCAGGAGAATTGCCAGTGCATACTGCTAAGCTAGGTATTTGAGCCTGTAATGAGGCAGATGTTAGAATGCCTAAGCCCTCACAAAGCCTCCCATGTCCTGCATGAGGCACAGTTTCCAATGTGTCTTAAACAGTGGTGAGATTCAGCCAGTTCGCACCACTTTGGCAGAACCAGTAGCTAATTTTTTGTTGCCCAGGCCCAGAATGGACTTCTGGAAGCAGCATCCACACAAAGAACTGGTTGTTCACATATTTGAATCCCACTACTGGTCTTAAACCCTTCTAGCAGTTCACCCACATCCCATGTTCCCTGAAAAAAAAAACCCTACATCATAGCTAGATATATTTGACAGAAAAATAGGCTTCTACTCCTAGAATTCCATCTAGGAAATAAAAGACATGTAAGTAATATTGGTTGAATGTCCTTCAGTTTGGCTGAACAAAGATATTGCTCAGCCAAAGGCATTTCTTGAGAAACACTGGGGCAGGGAAAATATCCCACAGCTCTGCGCTGCCAACTGCTGTACCGGAACAGCCTATATCAGATATCTGGTGCTGAGATTGGGTTCTGTGAGTGGTGATTTGTGGGGTTACATTTGCAACTCTCGGTAGCATGTTTGGATTTTCAATGATGCAAGTTAATTGTCTATTCGATTGCCTGCCTTTGACTGATGTTAGAGACAAATTCATATTAATACTGCTTTTGCAGCCTTCTGCATAGAGCATAGAGAGCAAATCAATTAGTGGGGTAACTGTCTTATGCACTGTGGTTAAAGTCTATATTACATCCTCTGACTTCTTTAGTAAGTCCTCCTGTACACAGCCTGGCAAAGTTCCAAAGGTGTCAATTATTTCTGC
>NW_015406068.1:0-2555 GCF_001527695.2 Protobothrops mucrosquamatus
ATCTATCTATCTATCTATCTATCTATCTATCTATCTATCTATCTATCTATCTATCTATCTACCTACCTATCTATCTATCTATATTCCCATTCTCCACCTCAGGAAACTAAGAGTTGGGTCTTCTCAATTCCTGAACGCCCATTGAGCTGTGGTGGCACAGTGGTTAGAATGCAGTATTGTAGACTAACTCACTGCTCACTGTCAGGAGTTCGATCCTGACCAGCTCAAGGTTGACTCAGCCTTCCATCCTTCCGAGATCCGTAAAATGAGGACCCAGATTGTTGGGGGGGAGGCACAGACTGCTTAGAGAGGGCACTGTGAAGTGGTATATGAATCTAAGGGCTATCTTCCTTCCTTCCTTCCTTCCTTCCTTCCTTCCTTCCTTCCTTCCTTCCTTCCTTCCTTCCTTAACTCTGCCCACTGCCTGCAGTTCGATCCTGACCGGCTCAAGATTGACTTGGCCTTCCATCCTTCCGAGGTCGGTAAAATGAGGACCCAGATTGTTGGGGGGGGGAACAAGCTGACTCTGCTTAGAGAGGGCACTGTGAAATGGTATATAAATCTAAAGGTTATCTTCCTTCCTTCCTTCCTTCCTTCCTTCCTTCCTTCCTTCCTTCACTCTGCCCACTCCCTGCAGTTCAATCCTGACAACCTCAAGGTTGACTCAGCCTTCCATCCTTCCGAGATCAGTAAAATGAGGACCCAGATTGTTGGGGGGCAATGGGATGACATTTGTAAACTGCTTGGAGAGTGCTGCAAAGCACTGTGAAGCGGTATATAAAGTCTAAATGGTGTTGCTATTGAGAACTTTTGGACCTCAGTCCACCTGGATAAATCTCTCCTGATCCATGATGTTAAGGTGGATGAGAATGCAGGATTGCTGACGCCCATCTGAGCCCAAACAGATTTCACTTCAACCGAATGGAACCAAGGTGTTACACATCTGGAATACTACAACCAACCATGCTACAAAATAGATGTTGAAACTTTGGAAACAGTTCGGAGAAGAGCAAATAAGATGATCAAAGGCCTGGAGAGTAAAACATATGAAGAACGGTTGCAGGATTTGGATTTGGCTAGTATAGAGAAAAGAAGGACTAGGGGAGACATGATAGCAGTGTTCCTGTATTTGAGGGATTGCCACGAGGAAGAGGGGGGTCACGTTATTTTCCAAAGCACCAAAGGGAAGGACAAGAAACAACGGTTGAAAACTGATCAAGGAGAGAAGCAACCTGGAATTAAGGAGAAACTTCCTAACAGTGAGGACAATCAACCAGTGGAACAGTTTGCCTTCAAAAATCATAAGTGCTCCCTCACTGGAGATTTTTAAGAAGAGACTGTCTGAGACAGTATAGGTCTCCTGCTTGAGCAGGGGGCTGGACTAGAAGACCTCCAAGGTCCCTTCCAGCTCTATTCTATTCTTTCCTAAATGTCTAAGTGGGGGCAGGCCTGTCAGAGGCATCGATGTCCCCCATCTTCAAAGAGCTGTTGCTTGATCCAGCTGTTTTGGATAACAATTCATTAGTTGTCTTCAAACACCCATTTTTAGGGAAGATTCTTGAGAAGACAGCTGGACTAGGGTTACCGTCCCGGATGAAATAGATTATCTGAACCCTGGCAGGCAGAATTTAGACCTGGCTGTGGGACTGAACCTGCATAATTTGCCTTCTTGATGATCTATGGCAGTGCTAAGGAATAAGGGGGAATATAAATCTTCTTGTCCTGGTTCTTGATATTTTGACAGCTTCCGATGCCATCAATCATGGTTTCCTTCTAGGCCAGCTGTGAGGGTTGCCAGTGGATCACACTATTTTCATTTTTTTTTTCATTTTATTAAATTTATACCCCGCCCTTCTCCCGTAGGACTCAGGGCGGCTTACAGCCAGTTAAAAACAATTTAGTACAATACAATAGAAGTTTTAAAAAGTCATTAAAAATAAATATATAATCGGCCGCTTCTACTAAAATTTGGCTAAAACCAATTTAAAATACCCCTAGGCCAGTCCTGCCCGCTGGAACAACCAGGTCTTAAGGGCGCGGCGGAAGGAGGGGAGATCTGGAATGATCAATCTCTTCTGTTTCTTGAGCAGTCAGTTCCGGTCAGCAGCAGTTGGAGGAATTCCATTGTCAGGTGCAAGAAATCAGACTTATACCTTGAACTTTCTTTACTGCTACTCATGTATTCCCAAGACTTTCACCATACTAGCTGAATTCACTTGAAAACAACTAGATAAGCACTCCAGGGATTGGGTGGGTGGGTGGATCAGATCTCCATCACTTCCTCTCCTGCAGGGATTCCAAGCTAGCCAATCTCTTAATTCCAGCCCCCACTTCCGCTACAGATTCCACCCCATCTATTTTAACAGAATAATAGAGTTGGAAGGGACCTTGGAGGTCTTCTAGTCCAGCCCTCTGTTCAAGTAAGAAACCCTATATCATTTCAGACAAATGGTTGTCCAATCTCTTCTTAAAACCTCCAGTGTTGGATTACCCACAAGTTCTGGAGAAAAGGCATTCCGCTACTTGATTGTCCTCACTGTTAGGAAGTTTCTCCT
>NW_015406069.1:0-2555 GCF_001527695.2 Protobothrops mucrosquamatus
CCATCTAGTCCAGAAGTCTATTGCAGTAACCCAACCGCCAAGAGAAAGCCCACTAGCCTTCCAGCAGATGGCCTTCACTGAAGGTGATTTGCATTGATTGCCCTTGGAAGTCCCTGTCACTTTAGTGCCTAGTTAAGCACTTGAGCTGTATCAGAAGCTGCTGAGACATTAATGACTCCATTTCCATGGTTTGGAACTTGCAATATGGAAAAAAGTCATTTAAAGCGTTCATATATTTTCGGTATAAAATACCGAACTGCCTAGGTGGTTGTGCTCACTTGAATGTGAAAAGTAAAA
The DNA here is from genome assembly GCF_001527695.2 of Protobothrops mucrosquamatus. NCBI lineage: Eukaryota > Metazoa > Chordata > Lepidosauria > Squamata > Viperidae > Protobothrops > Protobothrops mucrosquamatus. The sequence continues at coordinate 298 of NW_015406069.1, forward strand.
TTGAGTATGATAAATCCTAAAGGTTAAAAAGAGACGGTTGGTGGGTTATGATTGGAAATAAGAATTTGACATTAAAGGAAACCAACATGCAGAAAAAAAAGGAATTGAGGTTAACCATTCTGTACATTGATTTTTAAAAATTTAGTAGGCATATGGAGAAAATTAAATTCGGCTTTGCATATTTTCCATTGGTTGATGTATAAAACTCTTCCGGAAGACAAGAACAATAGGTTTTTTTAACTCTTCCTCTGAAGGCGCAGAAAGTCCCACATCTCCTTGAGTAGATTGAGAGCTCTTGGATTGAGCACAATATTCCACAGCATCAAGAGTTGCTGTTGGTTCAGAAGGCTGTCCTACTCAAAAGGATCATTTTCATCCCTCACTGGAGTGATGGAAGTACCTCAATTCTTAGTATCCAAAAGCACAACTTTTTCGTTATTGTTGATTGCTGATTGATGGGGTGGAGCTACTGCCAGAAAAATAATCCTGTTTTGTCAGCTCACAGTTCACTTCAAATATTTTCTTCAAGAAAGCCAGCTCTGTGGTCACTATCCTCGCAAGGAATAGAAAAGCATCAGCCTTGCCTTTCTGAAGCATTTGGCCACTTATAAGCACTATGCTGCCATTTCACTGTCGAACAAGTCTGGACTGGTACTCTTCCAGCTCTGCTATTATATCCTAATTTATTATTATTCTCCCAAGAAAAAGCCAATCACAACCAGTCCAGGAGAGATGAAGATGCCTCCTAAAATGCTGGATGTGCACTTCTGTGTGTGAGCTGCATGATAGTCTCCCAAGGGAGGAGGAGAGCTCTCAGAGGATCAAACTTGGGAGAAATTTTGCTTACAAGTTTCCCACACGTAATATGGATTGATCAGACTTTTCCACTCAAGACCAATTTCTTTTTATAATGGCAGTAAATGCAAATCTAAAAGGGGCAGGAATGCAACCCATTTATGTGAATGGATACTGACAAAATGTTTTAAGATGTTTTGTGAGGTTGTTAGTACAGGCAGTCCCCAGTTAATGAGTTGTATTCCTAATTTTTGTCTTTCATCTGAATTTGTATTTAAGACAGAGCTCATATTTACAAACGGACTGCCCAATGAAGTGCTGAAGCCACATGATTCTTTGGGAATCGCTGAAAACAAGCTTTATATTAAAAACACATGGCTTCAGTACTTCCTGAAAGAATTGTGTGGCTTCAGTGCTTCACCGGCTTGAGGAAGAATGCCATCTGCCATTTTTAATATTAAGCAGTTTGTTCATATCTAGGGATTATCCTTAAATTGGGTGTTATTAATCTAAGGGTTGTCCAAATAATATTACTACAAAGACAATGTTGTATATTAAAAGAACATAGCAGTGTATAAATAAACTTGATATCTTCTTTTGGACTTGCTTCCCAGAGCTGTTCTCACTTCCCAATATCCTTTTATGGTTTAATAAATGTTATGTTCAAATGTCTCATGCTAATAATTTGAAAAGAATTCACTTCTAGTTCCATGAAGTGTTTCACTCATGCCTCTTCTAGTGGGTATTTTGTCCTTTCCAGAAAGAAATAACGACAGGAAGATGAGACATGAGTTCACTGAGCCAACATCTAGTACTTTCCTTCAGAGTGGTGCATATTCAAGATTTTAGACAGGATAAAACTCATCTGGGGGGGGTGTATGTGGGGGGTTGCCTTCATTCTAGTCACCAGCACCAAGTGGACAAAGTTAGGAAGTCAAAATAATCAGAATGGCAATCTGCAAATTTAGGTCTACTACATGAAAATCACATCTAGAGTAGTTCTAGTTTTGATAAATAATTCAGTCTGAACGTACATGAAATTCCAAAGCAAGACTAATTTCCACTCATGGGGGAAGACTTAATCTTGGAATGGTTGGTCACACTTCCAGTCTCTTTTGGTGAAGCATATGCACTAACTAATCTTTATGGCTTTCAACTGTCCCAGAAGATCTTTGTACTCCAATAGGAGTAACGGTTCATAAGTTTTCTAAAAGAACTTCTCAGGTTGTGCAGCTCCTTTCACTCACACGTGAACTGGTTACAGATACATAGCTGGATGCTGAATGTCAAGCACTGCATGTTCTTGGCTACAATGCAGCCTCTATCCAGATCAGCCTAACCTTCTGGACAGCAATGACAATCCAGATCTATAAGATCACTTGACATGCCTTCTCAAACGCTTTCTACAATTGCCCTGTGTATCAAATCTTGCCTAGTGAACTTTTAGGAAGCTCAGTGTGTTA
>NW_015406070.1:0-2555 GCF_001527695.2 Protobothrops mucrosquamatus
GTAACTCTTTGGAATCTAGTCTAGAGTGCTGTGTGAATGCAGATCCGATTTAACTGAAGCACCGGGCTTCCTTTTGTGGCTTGACTAGGTTGTAAATTGAGGACTACATGTAAAACCTTGTGCAAGCTTTCCAGCAGCCAGGAAGCAAAAGACAAGTATCCTACCCTGTTCAAAACAATACTCTTTAATTTTTTTCCTCTACTCTCCTAGCATAAACTCAGCATCTGACTAAGAGAATAAATTGATTAGACAGAAGGAATTAAAGGACATCCGGGAACATCCAGAGAGGGAAGACAGCCTCTGGATTCTGCCATCAGACAAATTATTCTTCCATGCAAAAAAGAAGAAGATAAAAAATCCATAAATATAAAAAGGTAGATGCTGTGGAATTGGGCAAAATGTAGACGTACGGCCATGGAGCCCATGTTCAGGGAACTTCTCTCTAGCCAAGTGTGTGCTTTGTGCTGTTCTGCGTGTGGTATTTATATGGGGCCTGCTGTATGTGGCTTTTTAGATGTTGAGTAGGGTGTCGATGGCTGGCTATTAAGTCCTTGGCTGTGGGTTGCTTGTGCTGCCAAGCCTTTGCCTCCTAAGTATTGGATAAGCTGGTGGTAAATCAACATTCCTGTTGACTTGAGGAGGGGCCTGTTTCCCAGGCTTCCTTGGCTGTTTTTGTGCCTGCTCGTCCAACAATCTTAGTAGCTGCGACATTGAAGTATGTCCTTGTTCACTGCAGCGTGAGGCTATCAAGGAGTTTGGGTCTCCTCGTCCGACCGCTCACTTGTGTTCTTGCCATCTGGTCCTTAGCTGTCCTACATAGTTACAGGAGCAATCGGAAGCTCGGAAGGCGACATCTCTGATCCCCAGTGACTGACCCAGATTGGATCCTGCAACATTATCCCGGGACACGTAGATTCGCCTTCATTCAAAAAAAGCTATTGCTCGGTGTTTTGAGCTTTGCCTCTGGCCATCTCCGAAGCCCTTTCCCTGAGCACTGGGGCCATGTGAGGCTGCCACAATCACAGCACAGGGATTTGAGAAGAAGGGGAATTCTAGGAGGAGAAGGTTATGATTTGAGGATGGGATGTGCTCTAACAGAAAGCAGATGCTTTGGGATGTAAACACGGCCGTATCAGCTGATTAGCAACTGGATAGGAATGTAAGTCACAGACATGACTGCTGCATCCAATTCAGCAGAAGGAAGCTGTTTGTTTAGGGAGGGTAGAATATAACAGATGTCTTTTTTCCATCATGAATTGACCTAGCTCATTTTCAGCCAAGAGGAGAGCTCTCTAGAGAGTCCATCACCCACGAGGCTGGTCTCAGAAATTTCTCAACAAGATTTTCTTTTCCCCAAAGCCCAGTATTGCTGGAAACAGACTGGACTTTTTTAAAATTGTGGTTTTTTTTTATTTCCCCCCCTCCCCGTAAAACAGGAGTGTCTAATCTTGGCAACTTTAAGACTGGTGGGCTTCAATGCCCAGAATTCCCCAGCCAACATGAGAACACCCGGGCCCTCTTTCCAGCCAGGGTCAATTCTGCCCTAGAAATCCGGTAATACAATGTCCAGCGCTCTGTCTGTCCAGAAGCTTCTGCAGCCAGATTGTCCTCCGGCCCTCAGTGCCGGTGAAAGAGATCCTCACGTACCCATTTCATGCTTGCCGTAGCCGGACACCTCACACTCCGTCCAGTCGGGCAGCTGGAGTCCAGCTTCGGGGAGACAAACGGGACGGACGCTGTCAGTTTCTGTGGCACACTTTTCGGAATGTTCTTTCAACTTCAGCAGGGCTGTTCAAACAGAGAGAAAAAGGGAGAGAGAGAGAGAGAGAGAGAAAGGCCCATGAGAAGCAGAATTCAGAATAACGGAAGGGTCCTTAGAGGTCTTCTAGTCCAACCCCTGTTTGAGCAGGAGATCAGTCAGAAGCAGATCTCCTCCAAGCCGGGAGGGAGGCAGGAAAAAGGCTTACCAATGTCGTTATCCAAAGTCCTGGAGTTGTGCTTCTCGTGTGTAATATATCTCTCTACTTGGAAGACCTGTTCTGTGTCTGATGATTTCACACGGAACGTCCGACCCAGGACGACCTTGATGCGTTGGGGGTTGATGCTCCTGTATAGAAAAACCACAGGTGAGGGCCAACTTCCAGGGCCAACCTTCCTTCCCTCCAAATGCAACGCTCTCCTTTCTCTTCCCAATAGGAACCATGAGCAGAGGGTTGGACTACAGGACCTCCAAGGTCCCTTTCAGCCCTATTATTCTATGTTCTACGGTGGGAGGGCAGGCAACGGCGGGGGTGGGTGGGTAGCGTAGGACAGCAGTTGTGAACAGGCGCTCAAAGATTTTAGTTCAGGAGAAGAGAAACTCCTTGGAGAAGGGCCTGTGCTCAGCGTTGGCTATCCTTCAAGGAGCTTCCATGGAAAAGCTGAGCCTACTACCCAAAATGTGAGAAAGGGGAAGGACTTATTCTAAAACGAGGTAAGTTATATGTGGGATATCTGGGGAATAAGAAACAATCCCACAGTGAATTTGGATTCCAAAATACGATAGTCTTAAGCGC
>NW_015406071.1:0-2554 GCF_001527695.2 Protobothrops mucrosquamatus
AAGACAGGCTTAAGATACAGAAGGATCTGGACAGACTTGAACACTGGGCACTATCTAACAAAATGAAATTCAATGGTGAAAAAAGCAAGGTTCTACATTTAGGCAAGAAAAACCAAATGCACAAGTACAGCATAGGTGGCACCTTGCTCAATAGTAGTAACTGTGAGAGGGACCTCAGAGTCCTAGTGGACAATCACCTTAATATGAGCCAGCAGTGTGCTGCAGCTGCCAAAAAGGCCAACACAGTGCTGGGCTGCATTAACAGAGGGATAGAATCAAGATCACGTGAAGTGTTAATACCATTTTACAATGCCTTGGTAAGGCCACACTTGGAATACTGCATCCAGTTCTGGTCACCACGATGTAAAAAAGATGTTGAGACTGAAGAAAGAGTACAGAGAAAAGCAACAAAGATGATCAGGGGACTGGAGGCTAAAGCATATAAGGAACGGCTGCTGGAATTGGGTATGTCTAATTTAACGAAGAGAAGGACGAGGGGGGACATGATAGCCATGTTCCAATATCTCAGGGGCTGCCCCAAAGAAGAGAGAGTCAAGCTATTTTCCAAGGTGCCTGAAGGCAGGACAAGAAGCAATGGATGGAAACTAACCAAAGAGAGAAGCAACCTAGAACTAAGGAGAAACTTCCTGACAGTAAGAACAATTAACCTAGGAATTTCCTGACAGAACAATTAACCTGTGGAACAACCTGCCTCCAGAAGCAGTGAATGCTCCAACACTGGAAGTTTTTAAGAAGAGACTGGACAGCCATTTGTCCGAAATGGTATAGGGTTTCCTGCCTGAGCAGGGGGTTGGACTAGATGACCTCCAAGGTCCCTTCCAACTTTACTACTACTACTACTACTACTACTACTACTACTACTATTATTATTATTAATATTATTATTATTATTATATTTGTTGCTCTTCTCTGCACACTAGACCAATGTTTCTCAATCTCAGCAACTTTAAGATTTGTGGACTCCAGTTCCCAGAATTCCCCAGCCAGCAGAATTCTGGGTGTTAAAGTTCACACATCTTAAAGTACTGAGAAATGTTCTTTAGCACAGAATTTAAAGATCTTTAAAATACTTCCTGCTTCTCAGAAACAGGTGAGATGTTTTGAGAGAAAAAAAAAGATTATCCCAGAGGTGAATGAAATTTCTTTGGAAGAATCTCTATATAGAACACACAGATGTATTTATATGGTTTGGCCATATTGGTTCTAGTACAAAAGATGCCATCGTAATTGAGATTGTAATTAGGGAATTCCTAAGAGAGCGATTCTTCTTGTGAAAAATCAGCTTTACAAGGACACAGATCATCTACTTTTCTTCTTAGAAAATTAAAGGGTTATTTTTTTTTTCTTCCTAGCGTTTTTGCTCAAGTGGAGGGTCCTTTTTTTTTTCTAGATCAACCGAATGTTGATCCATTCATTAAGACAGAAATTGAGAGAGAGAGAGAGAGAGAGACTTGCCCAAAGTCACCCAGCTGACTTTTAAGGCTAAGGTGGGACTAGAACTCACCTTCTCCTGGTGACTGGCCCAAAATCACCCAGCTGGCTTTCATGCCTAAGGCAGGACTAGAATTCACCGTATCTTGGGTGATTGGCTCAAAGTCACCCAGCCAGCTTTCATGCCTAAGGCAAGACTAGAACTCACAATCTCCTGGTTTCTCCTAATGCTTTAATAGTAGAACAATTTAGCTCTCCCTCCAACATTAAAAGAGGTCCTTGGTGCTCTCTGAACTTGCTTGTTTTGTTGCAGACGTTTCATTACCCAAACTAGGTAACCTCATCAGGGCTAGTAAAGAGTGCTGTTTGCTCTCAAGTTTATATTCTGGTGTCTTCCCTGTCAATGTTGATGGAGGTGGTCTTAGAGATTCTTTGGTTGAGCTGTTTAATGTTGGCTTCTTTGTCAGATTCTTGATTGGGATATTGTTTACTTGATTGTTGGTCTGAAGTTAACCTTGGAGTAAATCTATGCTGATCTGGGTGCTGATTGCTGGTGGAGAGGTACTTAAATCTTTTTGTTCCCTTTTTGGGTTGGTGGATTGTCTCTTTTCAATAGTCTATAGATGTTGTTTATCTCTATGTGTCTACTGATGGCTGATTTGTCAGAGTGCCAGGCTTCTAGTAATTCCCTGGCGTTTTTAGACTAGGCCTGGTCTAGAATCGTCACATTTTCCCAATTGAAACTATGGTTAAATCTGTCTGTACGTTGTGAAATTAAAGAGTTTTCATCATGTCTTCTGACTGCTAGTTGGTGTTCATGGATGCGGTCTGTCAGTCTTCTGCCTGTTTGTCCTACATAGTGGTTGTTGCAGTTCTTACACTGTATGTTGTAGATGACTCCTCTTTTTTCTTCTGAGGTTGCTGGGGTCTTTTGGTTTGCTTAGGTCACAGTGTTTCTCAACCTTGACAATTTTAAGGCATGTGGACTTCAACTCCCAGAATTCCACAGCCAGCATTGCTGGCTGTGGAATTCTGGGAGTTGAAGTCCACATGCCTTAAAATTGTCAAGGTTGAGAAACACTGGCTTAGGATATTTTGAATG
>NW_015406072.1:0-2554 GCF_001527695.2 Protobothrops mucrosquamatus
CAGCCTTCCATCCATCCGAGGTCGGTAAAATGAGGGCCCAGACTGTTGGGGAAAATATGCTGACATTGTAAACCGCTTAGAAAGGGCTGTAAAGCACTATGAGCATTATATAAGTCTAAATGCTATTGCTAGTAATTCCTTACTTTGGTTAATCCAATCTCTCATGTTATAGGAATCTGAATGTATCAGATTTCCTTGACATAAAATAGAATAAATATCCTACATTCTTAAATATGAAGACATCTACATAATATTCAACTCTTTCTAGTCATAAATGAAGTTGGGGGACCCAGCATCCTATAAATATCCACTATTTGTTTTTACCTATATACATTTGTGCAATATAAGAATAATTACCCATTCACATAATACAATATCTAAAAAAAAAATTCTCAGGTTCAGTTCTTTTGCTTACATCAAGTCTTTCAGAAACAAAAATAACCATACTAATCCATGAGGCAAAATAATCAAAGTCCATAGTTAGGCCTTTTTAGAGCTGCGTTTAGATGAGGATATGAAGAAATGTTTAAATTCCATTTGTATATTTCATTGGAGAAAAAGAAAACCAAGGAGAACAAAGGAACATCAATCTAAGTAACAGTTTACAGTAAGCAGATGGTTTACAGTCAGGTGCAAGGTTATATTCACTTGGCCAGACTAAACCCACTTCCAGGCATCCTATTTAGGATATTTATTAACCGCAGCTGACACACAGTTGAACATAGCTGATTCATGGCGTTTGGGCGTAGTCACTCATATTGAAATAATTGGTGGGAGGCAAGGTAATTCAACCTTTGCTAAGCAAGAAATAGCTAGATGGAAATTAGTCTGATGAATGAGAATCTGGCCAGTTTTTAATTTTATCATGGAAAGCTTGTTTCCATATTCATTTTTAAAAGATTAAACATACTGAGCCATAAACGGACCCCAAAGGGTTATAAAATATCAATACAGTACTAAAATCGTTTTGTGGATAAATTTTGTTTCTCCTAAATGTCTATGGAGATTCTCAGTCATCCAGGTCATGGTTGTCCCAAAGGTGCCTTTTCAGGGGGGCAACTGGACTTTCTTGTTTTTCTTTGAAGACGTTTCGCTTCTCAACCATAGAAGCTTCTTCAGCTCTAAGCTTCTCTCAGAGTTGAAGAAGCTTCTTGGATGAGAAGCGAAACGTCTTCAAAGAAAAACAAGAAAGTTTGTTTCTCCTATATCAGTGGTGGCGAACCTATGGCACGCGTGCCAGAGGTGGCACTCAGAGCCCTCTCTGTGGGCACGCACGCCATGCCCCAGAGATGGCAACTGTCCCTCTTCAACCAGCCACCCACTAACTGGCCGAGGTCCCACATGGCCGGATGCATCCTAGCACCCATGCACTCACTGGCCTCTGTGTGCAGGGGCTGATGGTGTCAGGCAGCAGCCGCCCCGGCTCCTGCCTCGCCTTGCCCTGTGACAGTGGAACCCCCGCCCTGCCTCACCCCGCAGGACGAGCCTCCTGCCCACCGCCCCACCTGCTAGAGACCCCCTGGATCTCCTCCAACCCTGCCTGGCCCCCACAAGCATCCTCCCCATGAGCAACATCGAGGTAATCACGCCCACCTTGGCCACACCCACCCAATTTGCCATGACCACAGCCACGCCCACCCAGTGGGCCACGCCTACCTGGCACCCAGCGATAAATAAATGGGTTTTGGGTTGCAGTTTGGGCACTCGGACTCTAAAAGGTTCGCCATTACTGTCCTATATTCATTGCAGACATTTGAAAGAACACACACTGTATGTTAAGATATAATGTACTCTCTTTGGGTTTGAATTCCATTTGATTGAGGTTTGTAACCCAAAATCTTTTGATACGGCATGTTATAAAAGCCCAGCCAACTGTAATTTGTTAAACAAACTATGCTTAGTAGGATGTATGTCCTGCTGAGAATTTTCTCAATTTGTGGCAGGCATACATCCATTCAATCAAGTATATGAAGATAGTAGCCACTTATCTATTCCGGCATCAAAGCTGTAACTGGGTTCTTGTCTGACAATAGACAAGAAATACTTTAATCTGTCATGGTTAACAGACAAGGATAATGACAATTGCTACTATATTGGGAGGAGGTTTCGAAGTACTTCTAGCAGGATTACCCAGTTCTGTAATAGCTTTGTTCCCTATGCCATCCATCTGGTAAACTCGCAAGATTCGTTTTTCTCGCTATGCACATATATACAAAACCCGAATTAGACTATTGTTTCTCTGTGTCATATAATATATGTGGGTATATGCATAATGTTGTATTTATTTATGTCATATTTATGTAGTGTATATCGGAGGTGGTGACCCTTTGAGAGCTGTATGCAACAAAATTTCATTTTAACGTATGCCGATTAGTGTACATTCAAAGTGACAATAAAGTTATTATTCTATTCTATTCTATTCTATTCTATTCTATTCTATTGGAGTGGAACAGAGCAAAAATCTGAAATGCACAAATTTGCAGAGGTAAAAAGGAAATGCAATGACAAATCACTGCACTAAACTAACAAAAGCTTACCCAAGGTATAAATCCTA
>NW_015406073.1:0-2554 GCF_001527695.2 Protobothrops mucrosquamatus
GTCAAACACAAAACAGAACTATAAAATTGCCCACTGCACTACAAAAACCAGGTCTTTCACCATAGTAACATGGCAGAGGAGACAGGAAAAGAAATCTAAAAATGTCCAAATAGTGTATTTGTACTTTTCTCAAATAAATTGCAGAACAATTTATCGCCACGGTAAAAGGCCACATGATGCTGGCCTAACTCCAGAACAACAATACAACATCTTTTTATCTGTAATCAAAGGCAAAAATGAAACAAAATGGGCAAAGTGCCTTTTTTTTTCCCCTGCAAAAAGAAAAGAAAAGATTTTGATGGAGTTTGACCATTAACCTTGGTCAAACTCAAATGTCAGCATCAGTGATTAGAGAATCAATTTAGCCGTATGCATTTCAGCTAACACTCATTCAAATCGACTGCAAGTAACCCAATACGCAGACATGGGAATCACTAGAGAAATTCCATGCAGACATTCTGAATAATAGTATTGGGGGGGGCAGGAAGGCAATCAGAGGGAAGTGGTGCAGGTAGTTACAAATCGTATCATAATCCCCTTTAATATGCTCATCCTAAACATTATTTTTCTTTTTGTAAAAAAACAACAACAGTGCATTCAAGGAAGGGGAGACTTTTCTATTAAAATATATTCACAGCACTGAAGTTTACCGAATGTCTATTGCTTACAAAAAGCAACCCAAACCTAACCCAACAGCCTTGAAAAACCTTAGATGAAGAACCACAGATGTGATCCTGGGGGTGGGGGGGGGTGTCAAAGCAAGAACATCCAATGTGTCGGCATAGCATGGTGGATGCCAAGATCTGAATTCCCCTCCCCTGAGCACATAATATTCAAGCATAATTCCCTCCTCTAATTAGCAGTCATAATTCACGTTCTCCAATCAGTTTGAAGGGCAAAGTTTCCCTTCCATTCTGTAGCCTGCGGTTTCTTATCTTAACTAATTGCCACACACATTCTTTCTCCTCCCTTACAATGCCTTGGTAAGGCCACACTTGGAATGCTGCATCCAGTTTTGGTCATCGTGATGTAAAAAATATGTTGAGACTCTAGAAAGAGTACAGTGAAGAGCAACAAAGATGATTAGGGGACTGGAGGCTAAAGCATATAAGGAACAGTTGCTGGAATTGGGTATGTCTAGTTTAATGAAGAGAAGGACGAGGGGGGACATGAAAGAAGGGTTCCAATATCTCAGGGGCTGCCACAAAGAAGAAGGTATTAAGCTATTTTCCAAGGCGCCTGAAGGCAGGACAAGAAGCAATGGATGGAAATTAATCAAGGAGAGAAGCAACCTAGAACTAAGGAGAAACTTCTTGACAGTTAGAACAATTAACCAGTGGAACAACCTGCCTCCAGAAGCGGTGAATGCTCCAACACTGGAAGTTTTTAAGAAGAGACTGGACAGCCATTTGTCCGAAATGGTATAAGGTTTCCTGCCTGAGCAGGGGGTTGGACTAGATGACCTCCAAGGTCCCTTCCAACTTACTACTACTACTACTACTACTACTACTACTACTACTACTACTACTACTATTATTATTATTATTATTATTATTATTATTATTATTATTATTATTATTAATTTAACTCTAAAAGTACCACACAGCTTATACAGAGAGTGTCTGTCTTTTCATATTTTGTCAAAGCAAGAACATCCAATGTTAGCAGCGTTGACATCCCATCGTCCATGCTAGTGGTTGGCCCGGTTGCGGCTTCCCTCCTCCTTTGCTTGTTTTGAGTAATTCCATAAGGGGTAGGGCAATCTCGGCAAAGGAGGGGATGAATTGACGATAGAAGTTGGCAAAATGTTTCGTTAGTCGGAACCTTGACAGGGGGGCAGGAAGGAAAACATTGAGTGTACTTTGCCAAAAGTACATTCCCATAATTGATAAACAGAACAATGCCAGTTTGAAGACATTTTCTGTGCAAATGATGAAAAGGAATGCAATCAGCAAGAATGGATTGCACATGCCATGTATCTCCTTCTCTTTCCCTCAACTGTCTAGCATTAAATCAAATGCACAACTTTGCCGCAAAAGGCGTGAAGGGAAAGGAGACAGAATGTGGAGGAAGGAAGAGACATCAGGATTAGTCAACACACAACAAAATTCCGGGGAGAGGGGCGTTAGGAAAGAACGCAAAACAAAATTACGCCTTTTGAAGTGTAAACTCAAATCTTGACAGTGATGCCTTCAGAATGGAGAAGTCCTCATGCCGAGTTTTTATTCTGCATTCTGTTTAGATGGCACAAGCTGTTTTCCAAAAGCACTGAAGCTGGAGAAACGTTGGACACCTCGCTATGTGTGAGATGTGTGTGAACCTGCTGAAGGATCCAAAACTAAATTGCAAAGAAATATAATAATAATAATAATAATAATAATAATAATAATAATAATAATAATAATAATAATAATAGTAAAGTTGGAAGGGACCTTGAAGGTCATCTAGTCCAACCCCCTGCTCAGGCAGGAAACCCTATACCATTTCGGACAAATGGCTGTCCAGTCTCTTCTTAAAACTTCCAGTGTTGGAGCATTCACCGCTTCTGGAGGCA
>NW_015406074.1:0-2554 GCF_001527695.2 Protobothrops mucrosquamatus
ATGTCAAGGACTACCTATAATGAGTTAGCTCCATCCTTGATTAATGCTGAAATGAAATGGCAGTACCAGCAGCAAGTCCAGATCTGCCCTTGTGGCAGGTAGCAACTTGAAGCAGCCTGTTGACAGGCATGGAGTCAATAGGCAAAAATAGTAACTCCCACCAACATAATAGAACCAGTAAAAATACAGGCAACTAAACGTCTTGTTAGCAGAAGCAGCTCGCAGAACATTTTGTTTTTTTCCCTTTTGTGTAGCATAGGTCCAGTGCTTTCATAAGAAAGTGTTAGCTCTGTTCTTCAAACTAAGGTCTAGTACTCTTTCAAAAGCATCTATTTTTCTACCAAAGCCAAAATGGTAGTGTCCAGTGGCTGAAGGCAACTAGTCTGATTCCAATCCTTGATTTCATCTTTAATCACATCAGTGAATTATGTCAAATCATAATTATGACAAAAGGTATGTCACAGGAAGAGGAAAAATGTTGCTTTAGAAATGGAAGACCTAAATATTACTTTAAGCTGGCTCAACTAAGACTTGAAGATGAGATAAAAGCTACTGTCATGTGAACATGACACAGAATAATAGTTACCAGGGCATATTCATGCTGAGGTTAGACAGACTTGAAGATGAGTCTATTCAGTCAAAATCTGAAGTAGACATCTTGTTCTTTTCCTAGATTACCAGAAATCCCAGCACTCTCCTAGTTAATAATCGTTTCATTATGTTTTCAAGACTTAGACATTAATTTTCTCTCTTAAGATTTGTAATACAATTCAGTTATAGTGTATATACAAAATTTTCCATATAACTACAGTACATAAATAGCTACTGTTTGAAAGTTCTCCAGTCTATAAACAAATTCAAGCATTCTTGTCATGATATGGATCCATTCTCTACTGATAAAATTGCTTTGGCTGAACTAAAATTCTAAATCATTTATTTTATGTACAAAGTTTAGGAATAGTGGCTTTTTTGTTTGTTTTGTTTGATCAGTTCCATGTGTTGAAAGAAAAGTCTTCATCCTGATTCATCCAAGCCAGGAATAAATAAGCAACATGGCGACTGCTTTGGGAAGAAGGTTACAGTTTATTGAAGAGGCAGAAAGATGGTTCTTGCAGGAAAGATCAGAGGGAAGAAGGGCTGAGCACATGGGCAGTAGATTTTTATACCCTCTCTAGCCTTGTTTGGAATAGTTTCCTGTTCCTGTGGCATGAACTTTGAACTGAATCTGAGTTTTTTTCTAGGCCTTGATATCTGTCGTTTAATCCTATTATCATATCCTGCTTCCCTGGTGATGGGGCTAATGACTCCTAGAGTATGGGTGGGGTATGCAGATTTTAAGTCTCTTTGTCTTCTTGAGTTCTCTGGCTCCAACTTTCTGATGGTTTTACATTTGCATTTGTATAGGGCTGGCTTCTGCTTGGGACAGAGACTTGGGGGCAAAGTTGGTTTTTGCTTTTAAAATACTTTTGAGGAAATATATTTTTTCTGCCTTTTTAATATTTCCTTCTCTGGGGCTCTGACTTCCCACACATGGCTCATACTTATTTTCTCCAAAGACTCTTTAAATTGAAAGCATATAATTGCAATGACAAGGGTAGTGTTACTACTAATAAATCAGGGTGGACAAGGGGCCACACTTTTTAAAAATGGATAGGTTCAAGATAACAAACCAATTAATATTATGTAAACATAAACTTAACACACTATGATTATTTCCTATGTATTTAATAATTTTTCTTCTATCACATTAAAAATACAGTATGCTTTAAAAGAAAACCTAGCTTGAGTTTTTGTGGTCCCATCATACTGATTTCTTAAAACAGATCGTCAAATTTTAGAAATTTCATAAACATTAGTGATATGAGAGTTTTGAAAGTGTTGGTGAGTTTATTGGGTACAAATATATATATATATATTCACAAGAACATTAAATATATTTTAAAATAGAATATGTTATTTTTAACAATCTGTAAGACGCTCAAAAATATCAATGTCCATGATTTTTCTGATAACATTATCTGTTAAATTAGCTCTTGAAATGAAAATTAACATACTAGAGAGAGTAAAAAAATTGAAAACTGGAATATGTGTACTGAATGAATAATTGATAAATAAAAGATTATCATAGAATGAAAATATCTGAAATTATAGATATTTTGAACTGTGAACTTAATGATATATAACATATATTTATATTTATACACAATATATTTTATTCTCTTTGAGGTTTTATTCTGTTTAAATTGTACACAATATATTTAATATTGCATTCTGCCCAGAAAGAACAAGCATGCAGACAAAGTGTACATAATTAGGCAAATTCTCTACATGGGGCTCCCCTTGAGGAGCACCCGTAGGCTCCAACTGGTCCAGAATGCGGCCGCGCGGGCGGTGTTGGGAGGGACTCGTCGCTCCCATGTAACACCGCTGCTGCGCGAGCTGCACTGGTTGCCGGTGGCCTTCCGGGTGCGCTTCAAGGTGTTGGTCATCATCTTCAAAGCGCTCCATGGCATCGGACCTGGATATCTCTGAGACCGCCTTCTGCCGCAGATTA
>NW_015406075.1:0-2554 GCF_001527695.2 Protobothrops mucrosquamatus
CTTAACGGCTGTGAACTCAGAAGAATTTGTTGTTGCAAATCCAGGAAAAGGGGCTATTTCTTAAGAAATTCCATTGTAATAGAGAACGGAAACACATTTCCTAAGACAAAGAATGTCCCGCATATTTTAACAATTCTATTTGCAGTTTAGAACAAACCCCAGTGTTGAATGTCCAGAAGAACACATGTCCATCCACCCACTATTTATAGCTAAGCATTTGGTTTTTATTTATGTGCCTGCAAAATAAGCTGTGCTTTTAATGAAAATCCCAAGTGTTAACAAAGCGATGAATCTCCCTTTCTATTTCTGTATGTATCAGCTACACATTTATAGGTAGTCCTTGATTTAGGACCTTAACTGAGCACTCAGTTTCTGTTGCTTAAGCAAGCCATTTGTTAAGCAACTTTCTCCCCATTTTACATCCTTTCTTAAGGCATTGTTAAGTGAACCACTGCAATTGTTAAATTAGTAATACGATTGTTAGTGAATCTGGCTTCTTCATTGATTTTGCTTGTCAGAAGGTTACAGAAGGTGAGCACACATGGCCCCAGGACGCTGCAACCGTCATAAATATGAGTCAGTCGCCGAGTGCCTGAATTTTGATCACGTGACCGCGGGGATCTGCAACAGTCATAGGTGTGAAAAATGGTCATAAGTCACTTGCTTCAATGCCGTCGTAACTTCGAAGGATCACTAAATGAAGTGTTTTAAGTCCAGGACTACCTGTATTTAATTTCTTTTTTGATTTATGGCTTGCCTTTCTTTCAGAAGTTGAATGCAGGATTCAAAAACACTCTCTATTCTCTACTCCTGTTTTCCCCACAACAACCTTGTGAGGTTGGTTGGTCTGAGAGAATGTGTGGACAGAATCAACCAAGGAGCTCCAGAACTCAAGCTGGACCTGAATTGGTGTGTCTGAAGTCTATCACAACTCCATGCTAACTCTATAAATATTGGAATTCTGAAATTCTAGATTTTGAAGTTGCTTAAGATTCTTTCCAAGCAAGGGAACTTGTGGCTATCCCAATATTGGCGAACTACAATACCTAGCAGCCCCAGCAATCCAGGTTAACTGTGTGGCACTCTAGTTAGGTGATATTTTTTTTCATTTCTAAGGTCTTTGCGAACAGTGAGAGGCGTGGCAATGATGGAAGATGTCAACAGAGTGGGTAGAGTCAAGCACATTCCATCCTTCACCACATCTTCAGAAATGACAGCCAGAATTCTCCAACCCCTAGGAATAGCAGTAACCCACAAACCCACAGCCACACTCTGCCAGGAATTATCCTGAAGCAAAGACAAGATACCGAAAGATGAAAGAAACAATGTACTCTACAAAACAAACTGTAGCGATTGCAACCAATTGTACGTGGGACAAACATCACGTCAATTAAAAACCAGGATCCACGAACACCGGCTGGCAGTCAAATGCCACGATCCCAAATCCTTAATCTTTATACACATCGACACTAAACAACACCAGTTCAATTGGAACAACATAAAAATAATCGGCCATGCTACCACCCACCACGCTTGTGAGTTCATCAAAACCTGGCACCACACAAGCAATTCATTCAACAGACACATCGATCTACAGCACAGACCCTCAACCAACTCACGCAAGCCTCCTCCTCCCACCAACAGTTCACCTCCCAATGACCCTGACCTGAGGTAACCTCCATCACAAGACCCATCACAAGCCTCTCACTGATGATACACACCTGACCCATCACAAGCCCCTCACTTGACATACCCACACCTTTATAAACAGAACACAGAGACTGACATCTCCTAAACCAGGGGTACCCAACCTGTGGGCTGCGTTTCACTGGGGCACGGAACAGGCTGGCCAGTGCACGCACGTGTGTGCGTACACTCACCCCCACTCGTGCTAGTGCCACCACCGCTACATAAACAGGGCACCGTGTGGGGAAAACGAGGAGCCGTGTGGGGAAAACAAGGCAAAAATGGGGTGCCATGTGGGGAAAAAGAGGCACCGTGCAGGGAAAATGGGGCACTACGTGGGGAAAACGGGACACCGCATGGGTGAAATGGGACAAAAACAGGGCACCATGCAGGGAAAATGGGGCGGTGCTAGCGAGTGTCAAGTGGATGCTAGCACCTTCCTGATTGCGTTATGTGTGTTCATGGCCCCATTTGTGTGTGTGCGCGCATGCGTAAAATGCTTCCCCCTCCCTTTCCCTCCGGTCTGCCAGCCAAGAAGGGTTGGAGACCTCTGTCCTAAATGTTACTGAAGATATTACCTAGCCTGGTAACAAAACATTCCTAAAACAACCTACAAGCTTGGAGAACGAACCTATAATAATAATAATAATAATAATAATAATAATAATAATAATAATAATAATAATAATAATAATAATAATAATAATAATAATAATAATAATAATAATAATAATAATAATAATAATAATAATAATAAAGTTGGAAGGGACCTTGGAGGTCATCGAGTCCAACCCCCTGATCAGGCAGGAACCCTACACCATTTCAGACAAATGGCTGTCCAGTCTCTTCTTAAAAACTTCCAGTGTTG
>NW_015406076.1:0-2554 GCF_001527695.2 Protobothrops mucrosquamatus
TCCCAGAGGTGCTTTTTTCAGGAGGCAACTGGACTTTCTTGTTTTTCTTTGAAGACCCTGAGGACACAGATAAACCTCCAAGTGGCCTCAACGACTCTCTCAAAGAATGCAAATGACCAGCTGTCTGCAAGGAGTATAAATCCTTCCATTCCCCACCATCAAGTCAGAGCTGAAGAAGCTTCTGGGATGAGAAGCGAAATGTCTTCAAAGAAAAACAAGAAAGTCCAGGTGCCTCCTGAAAAACAACCAAGACCTGGATGACTGAGAATCTCTAGAGCAGGGGTAGGCAACCTGGGCTCTTTTAAGACTGGTGGACTTCAACTCCCAGAATTCCTGAGCCAGCCATGCTGAGGGGAAAGGGAGAGGTTTCCAAGCTGAGCCAGGCTGGCTCAGGAATTCTGGGAGTTGAAGTCCACCAGTTATGAGGGGGCCAAGGTTGCCTACCCTCGTCCTAAGTCCTCCTGTTCTAAGCGGTGAGCCTCCTAGACCAGGGGTAGGCAACCTTGGCTCTTTTATGACTGGTGGACTTCAACTCCCAGAATTCCTGAGCCAACCTGGCTCAGCTTTGAAACCTCTCCCTTTCCCCTCAGCACGGCTGGCTCAGGAATTCTGGGAGTTGAAGTCCACCAGTCATAAAAGAGCCAAGGTTGCCTACTACTGCTCTAAAGACTTCCTGTAGGATAGTTTCGGCTGAAACTTGGTGACTTGACTCAAAGCCAAACAATCAATTCTTTTGTGGCTGAAAGTAGCCGTTGAACTCGAGTCTCCTGCTAAACAAAAAAAAACAACAACACAAGATAAATAAAAAAAGCTCACCTGTTTGAACATCAATGACCATTTGATGCCCTCCTCTCATTCCAGGCCTGCTGTCCTCGCCATCACCTTGTTTGCATCGGACAAAACAAAACAACAGTCCATCATTCGTGGGTTCCCCTGCCCTCCCTCCTCTCCCCCCCCCCCCAATTCAGCTGCATTAAGGGAAGAAACTTTGGAATACAGGCAGTCCTCGACTTACAATAATTCGTTTAAAGTTACAACAGCACTGGAAAAAAAGCGGCTTACGAGCGTTTTTCGCACTTACAACCGTTGCAGCATCCTGGGGGGGGATGTCACCTGATCGAAGTTCAGACGCTTGGCCACTGATCCACACTTATGACCGTCGCAGTAGCCCGGGATCAGGTGATCCCCTTTTGCGATCTTCTGACCAGAAAAGTCAACGGGGAAGCCAGATTCACGGAACAACCCATGGGACTGTCTTAATGACTGTGGTGATTTGGTTAAGGTGCTAACATGGGGCAAAACTCACTTAAGAACTGTCTCGCTTAACGAGGGAAACTTTGAGCTCAATTGTAGCTGTAAGTTGAGGACTCTGCCTGTAAGTCATTCCTGGAAAAAGACACAGTATTGGTTGAGGGGTCCTTGGTATACAGTATTGGTTGAGGGGTCCTTGGTACTTTTCTTGTAGACGTTTCATGACCCAACTAGGTAACATCATCAGTGCTAGAAGGGAGTGGGGTTTGGGGGGGATAAGAGGAGGAGGAGGAGGAGAAGGAGAAGAGGGAAGACTCCTCCTCCTCCCCCTTCCCCTCCCCCTCCCCCCTCCTCCTCCTCTCCTCCCCCTAAACCCCACTCCCTTCTAGCACTGATGATGTTACCTAGTTGGGTCATGAAACGTCTGCAAGAAAACGAGCAAGCTACAAATATTCTCCTTCACTGGAACAGTACTGGTTGTCGTAAGGGGGAAAAAAAATGCATCGGCCGAAGAGAACCGGGCATGGTTAGCTGAAGTAGAAAGGCTTCTAAGCTCAGAGCTCCGGAGAGCTGTGGCCTGTCAAATCTAACAAGACTGAGCTAAAACAGCCAACGATTCATTCAGTCACTTCCAATAACACAAAGAAGTTGTCTAAGCCTCTCTGGGCCACTGATTCTAAAGCCGCAGAACTGCTGTGCAAAACACATCAGGAGCAACTGGCACGACACCTCCCTGAGTCTCACCACCACCCCCAAACGAATGGAAATTATATCTTAATCTTATCCACTGCTTTAAGGAGGCAGTCACCCAGCTATCTATATATCTATCTACCTACCTACTTACATACCTACCTCTCTATCTATCTGTCTGTCTGTCTCTACCTGCCTGCCGGCCGGCCTGCCTATCCACCTGCTTGTCTATCATCCATATCTATCATCTATTTAAATCCCTATCTATCTATCTATCTATCTATCTATCTATCTATCTATCTATCTATCTATCTATCTATCTATCTATCTATCTACCTACCTACCTACCTACCTACCTACCTACCTACCTACCTACCTCTCTGTCTGTGTCTGTCTGTCTGTCTGTCTACCTCTCTCTCTGTATCTCTCTGTCTGTCTGTCTGTCTGTCTATCTATCTATTTATCTATCTACCTACCTACCTCTCTCTCTATCTGTCTGTCTGTCTGTCTGTCTGTCTGTCTGTCTGTGTCTGTCTATCTATCTATCATCCATATCTATCATCTATTTAAATCTCTATCTATCTATCTATCTATCTATCTATCTATCTATCTA
>NW_015406077.1:0-2553 GCF_001527695.2 Protobothrops mucrosquamatus
GGAGGGAGGGAGGGAGGGAGGGAAGGAAAAAATGGAATGAAGGAGGAAGGAAAAATGAGGGAGGGAGGGAGGGAGGGAAAAATGGAACGAGGGAAGGAGGGAGGGAGGGACCAAATAAAAATAGGTAAAAGTGGGAAAAAATTGGAATAATATATATTTTTTTACATGGATGGTTGTCTTATGAGATGTAGCTAGGGATTAAAGCATATAGCTGAGGCCTTGATCTAGGAATGAAAGGAGCCATATTTGCCTGACTAAAGTCCATTTGCTTCCTAGGTCAACTGCCAATAAGAAGATAGAAAGATCCATCATCTTACAAGACACCCTCAGAAACAAGCAAGTTTCTCCTTCATAGAGTCGTAAAACCTGCTATGCTTCAACTGTTCACGAGATTGCATCAGGCTTTACTACTTTAATTATTGTGTACTTTACTCCCTTTAACACTGATTATATCTACCAAAGTAATTACTCAGGACAGAGAATTAAAGAAGAGCTCTTATCTGGCTTCTCCACTAAACCACAATGGCTTAAAATGGAGGTAGTAATCCAAAGTGCAGAAGGAGCCTGTCTGTAAGTGTGTGGAAATAAGGAAAACTGGAAAGGGGAAGGATTTTGATGACTGTTTAGAGGTTTTAAAGGAGAGAAGCAGGAACAGCCTTTCTGCGGATTCCGTTTCCGTTTGGCGCTGTGGCTGAAAAAGGGCTTATGTGACGCTTTTGCAAAAGGGGTTCCCAGAAAAAAAAAAGAAGATTCATGGAATTCATGTAAGAAGTAAAAGCAAAACAAAAACTACAGACTATCAGTCTTCCTAGTTGTGTGCCTAAATGGCTTGAGAGATACTATGAGAATGATTCATTTGAGTCAAGATGAAATCCTGATGACATTCCAGACAATATGGAAGAAATTTCCTGCAGCCAATCTCCAAAGGGTAGATGAGATAGACAGACAGACAGACAGATAGATAGATGGATAATAGATATATATGATAGATAATAGATAATAGATAGATGATAGAGAGATATGATAGATAGATAGATAGATAGATAGATAGATAGATAGATAGATAGATAGATAGATAGATAGATAGATGATGGGTGAATGGATGGATGGATGGATGGATGGATGCATGGATGCATGGATGGATGCCTGGATGGATGCCTGGATGCCTGGATGGATGCATGGATAGATGGATGGATGGATGCATGGATGGATGCATGGATGCATGGATGGATGCATGGATAGATAGATGGATAGATAGATGGATAGATAGATGGATAGATAGATAGATGGATGGATGGATGGATGGATGGATGGATGGATAGATAGATAGATAGATAGATAGATGATAGATAGATAGATAGATAGATAGATAGATAGATAGATAGATAGATAGATAGATAGATAGATAGATAGATACACATACACACATACACTCAAACGTGCCCATTCATTTACCATGTAACTATTCCGAGTCACTAAGCATCAGATTTTACACGGAGATACATATGTTAACTATTTCATGCACAGAGGCCAGATCATTTTTATTCATAGGTTTAATGTCTGGCACGTGAATCTTAAACTAATATAGCCACTACTAAAAGACATTCACATTCAATGCTTTTTCTTGAACTGATCCTCCTTTTGTTTCTTTGTGCTGGGTCTCATGGTATGGAGCCTGCTCATAACAATTCTGAAGTTAACTTTTGATGGTCATGTTCCACCCAGTGCAGTCTTGTGCTTCTTTAATATTTCAGGGGTGGCCAAGTGTTTCAGCCTGGATAACATCATTATTGAAGAGAAGAAAAATAGTCTGGCAGAGGGAACTTGACAAATCGAATTAGTGCATAAGATGGACTTTGGAAGAATAAATAATTATTCCATAGTTTGTGTATTGTTGATACAGTTTGATTAAAGACCACTAGGATGAAGATATCTTCCCCCAAATTTTTAAAAAGGTGCAGTTTGCAACTGCAGAAATCCCTACGAGGAAGTTTATCCACTCACTTTGGACCCCGAATCTTCTGCACAGCTTGTCCAAAAACAAACTGTAAGCTAAGTTTGATTTATTATGAATTCAATACATTTCCATCCTGTTTACCTACTCCAAAGGTAAACCAAGATCAAATGCAAACTTTTAATTAAACATAAAAGCCAGTAAAGCAATATATGTTCAAACCGCCTTCAGCAAAATAAGCTTAAAAGTCAAAAGTCATTTTGGAATAAAAACATATCTTTGCCTGCCAGATGAAGAATGATTTAAAACTGTAGAAAGTTCCAAAGTCTAAAAGCTGTAACTGAAAAGCAGTAACCATTAAAGATGTTTCCAGCCCTTACAGTACAGATAGGCTGAGTTTTCATGACATGCAGTTAAAGGTTTAGTAACTAGTAAAGGAGTCAATTCTTACATGCTAGACTGGGTTGGATTCAAAAAGGATTAGCCTTTTTATTATTTGGATGTTGCACACAACAATTTGTGGGCTTTATAGATCTTAACTAGGTTTTCAAATTAAAACTAGAAATTGACTGGTTCCTAACGCTGTTGTTGTAAAGGAG
>NW_015406078.1:0-2553 GCF_001527695.2 Protobothrops mucrosquamatus
CTGAGCCAGCCATGCTGAGGGGAGAGGGAGAGGTTTCCAAGCTGAGCCATGCTGGTTCAGGAATTCTGGGAGTTGAAGTCCACGAGTCATAAAAGAGCCAAGGTTGCCTACCCCTGGTCTAGGCCAAGGTTGAGAAACATTGCTCTATTCAGAAAACTGGACCCTGAACCCGGATATTGTTTATCCTACCAATGAGTTAGGAACTTAATTGAGGTCCTTCTCACCAGCCTAAACCGATTCTCTTCAAGCGCTATCTAACAAAATGAAATTCAATGGTGAAAAAAGTAAGGTTCTACATTTAGGCAAGAAAATCCAAATGTACAGGTATAGTATAGGGTGTTCTGTCCCCCCTCCGACTCACACCCCCCAACCAGTCAGCCGAGGGTTAAAAGACTGCTCAGCACTGCCAAAAACACAGATAAACACTTGGCAGCAACTCCGTGGCTGCCTGCCAAGACCTTTACTGATAACTCACAGTACAAATACAAATCAAAGTCCAGGATAATTCCGAAGTACTAAAACAGAAGATTCAGTATTGTTCGTCACAAGAGTTTCAAACGGCACACCCCTTGCTTATATAGCCTGTGGGGTGTGGCCCAGTGACTCAGCTGAAATCTCTGGCACAACGTTTTAGCTGCTGCGCACGTTTGTCCCTCCGACGCTGGCGTGGATCCAGCCAAGACGTATCCTCCTCAGAGTCCGACACACCTGGCTCCTGGCCAATCCCAGAAGCACCTGGCTCCTGGCCAATCTCCTCTCCGTCGGAAGACACCGAAGGCCGCACCAGAGGGGAAGGTCCTGGAGAGGGAGGCCTAGCCATCTCCTCTCCTTCATGTTCAGAGCCTTCCTCCTCCGATGATAGGGACCCACAGGACGGAGCCACAACATAGGGGCTACCTTGCTCAATAGTAGTAACTGTGAGAGGAACCTCGGAGTCCTAGTGGACAATCCCTTAAATAGGAGCCAGCCGTGTGCTGCAGCTGCCAAAAAGGCCAACACAGTGCTGGGCTGCATTAACAGAGGGACAGAATCAAGATCACGTGAAGTATTAATACCACTTTACAAGGCCTTGGACAGCCATTTGTCCGAAATGGTATAGGGTTACCTGCCTGAGCAGGGGGTTGGACTTGATGACCCCCAAGGTCCCTTCCAACTTTATTACTATTATTATTATAACCCCCTGCTCAGGCAGGAAACCCTATACCATTTCGGACAAATGGCCGTCCAGTCTCTTCTTATAAACTTCCAGTGTTGGCGCATTCACCGCTTCTGGAGGCAAGGAGTTCCACTGGTTAATTGTTCTAACTGTCAGGAAGTTTCTCCTTAGTTCTAGGTTGCTTCTCTCCTTGATTAGTTTCCATCCGTTGCTTCTGGTCCTGCCTTCAGGCGCTTTGGAGAATGGCTTGACTCCCTCTTATTTGGGGCAGCCCCTGGGATACTGGAACACTGCTATCATGTAGAAGATAGATAGATCGATAGATCGATCGATCGATCGATCGATAGATAGATAGATAGATAGATAGATAGATGAGAGAGAGATGATAGATAGATAGATAGATAGATAGATAGATAGATAGATAGATGAGAGATGATAGATAGATAGATAGATAGATAGATAGATAGATAGATAGAAGAGAGAGAGATGATAGATAGATAGATAGATAGATAGATAGATAGATAGAAGAGAGAGATGATAGATAGATAGATAGATAGATAGATAGATAGATAGATAGATAGATAGATAGATAGATAGATAGAAGAGAGAGAGATGATAGATTTATTTATTTATTTATTAAATTTATATACCGCCCTATCTCCCTTGCGGGACTCAGGGCAGTGAACAGGCGATACTAAAAACCACGATAATAAATAAATAGTTTGTTTTAAATAGATAGATAGATAGATAGAAGAGAGAGAGATGATAGATAGATAGATAGAAGAGAGAGAGATGATAGATAGATAGATAGACAGATAAATAGATAGATAATTGAAGTCCTCCTCTTTCTCTCTCCCCCTCCCTCCGTCCCCACCCCTCCCTCCCTCCTTTCCTCCCTCCCTCCCTCCCCACCCCCCTGTCTTTCTCGCCTTAGTGGATTAATACGGATATCCAAAATCCGGCTAAAGAAGCCGTGATGCAAATGCATTGGGATAAGATGATTAAACGTTATTTACAGGAAAAAAAGGGGGAGAGGCCACATAAATCACCCCCCCCCACCCCCCCCCCGTTCATTTCGTAATACTTGAGCGGGAGGGAGCCTGTCAATTGAAAAAGAGGGTTTGTCTCTTTTCAACAATTAGGGACCAAAACAAGTTGGACAGTCTTGTCAGTTTCAATATGGCAGAGCAGACTGGCAGATCATGTAAATAAAATCTATTATACGAGATGGAAAATTAAATTGCTATTAGTCTCGTTCCAGCTTTCGCAGCTCGGCTCGCTTTGTGCAAAGACACAACTGCATTTCTGCTTCCGGCCTTTATTTCCCAGCCCTGCGTCGCAGGTGGCGGTTGTGTGTAAAGGTAAAAACAGCGCTACCTGCTCAGGAAAGAAAAAAA
>NW_015406079.1:0-2553 GCF_001527695.2 Protobothrops mucrosquamatus
TCAGACAAATGGATGTCCAGTTTATTCTTGAAACCCTCTAGTGATGGAGCACCCACAATTTCTGAAGGCGAGCTATTCCACTGGTTGATTGATCTCACAGTTAGGAAATTTCTCCTTAGTTCTAAGTTGCTTCTCTTCTTAATTAGTTTCCATCCATTACTTCTTGTCCTGCCTTTTGGTGGCTTTGGAAAATAAGTTGACCCCCTGTTGACACTGCTATCATGTCTCCCCTAGTCCTTCTTTTCACTAGATTAGACATACCCAATTACAGAAACCATTCTTCATATGTTTTAGCCTCCAACCTCCTAATTGTCTTTGTTGCTCTTCTCTGCACTCTTTTCAGAGTCTTTCTCTGCTTTTTCTACTTTCACCAAGCCATTTTTATCTGCCAGAGAGAGACTGCTTTTACTTATTCATTTTTTTTAAGCGAATGGAAGAATTTTGAACAAAATGCTCATAGAGGTTTGCACTTTACTGTGCAAGGGGACTGATGGATCTTCAGTCTTTTGATTTTACAAAAGATAGGATCCCACAGCTGAGCACTTCCCATCACAGCTGCTCATCCTGCAACACTTTGTGGATTTTCAGGGAAATGGATGTAAACAAAATGTTTTCTAAAGAAATCTCAGCAACTCTGTGAGCAGGCTCCATTTCTGATTGAAATGATTTGTTTCCAGAAGAATCTTCAGTACTTATGCAATTAAAAATATTTATATAATACAATATAATCTTGAGCAGCTTATAACAACATACAGAAATAATAAAACTAAAAAAAAACATTTATTACAAGCTAACATTGCTATCACTTAATACAACCTAACTTTGCCCTAACATTCCTATCCTAAATACACAAGTGTTAAGTGCAACTTGCTCAGGGTCCAATACACTCACTTTATGTAGGAATATGTAATGGAAGCAATTATTAATTTATCAATAGACATGTGTTGGTTGTGGAATTGGTGAACCCTGCTTCGCAATTGTTAGTTGTTTTAATTGTATGCCTCCTTGAGTTGCATATCAAGTAGATCACTATGTCAAGTGATAGTTGGATGGAAAAGAGGAAGAAAGGAAACAGTTTCTAAAAACACTGGGGAATAATGTCTAACAGTTATTGATGAGTTTGGTTTGCACAATTCCTGGGAGCAGAAGATATAAACATATCACCATAAAAGAAGCACTTTTTTCATACATATCTGGAAATCAACAAAGAACCTTCATGCAGATTCCAATCAACAGGTTTAATGGAAAAAAATGGTAGACTGCCAAGAATAATTATGAGACACAACATCCAGAAAACATAATACAAAAGGCAAGGCATCTAAGGCACCCAGGGGTGAAAAAGAAGCAGCACATGGATTATGTAAAATAATGGCATCCACAGACCTAGTAGCTAAAAGAGCTTAGGTTTTTCCCCTATATATTTAAGAAAAGGATTATTAACAATGCTGTAGTATGATTTTACATTCAGTAGAATTTAATCTCCTATGGCTATGTTTATAATTACAGTTTTAGACTGTTCGTTCTCCAGGAGAATGAAGTTCACTGATTACAACAGTGTTTGCTTCCTTAAGAAAGATTTATAGGGAGAAGCACAACTATTTCTATCTTTTCTTTCTGGGATTTTGTTTTTTTTCTTTCTATTTTTCTTTCTTTTTTTATTGTGCATTAGTTTGCTTCTGTTTTTATGTTCTCTTTAAAACTTTTAATAAAACATATTGCAAGGAAGATTCATAGGCTAAGACTGCACATGTACACATTACATTGTAATTTTCTTTTCCTTTATATATATGAACTTGATAGTTCTTCTAACTATAATAACAATAATAGTGTAAAACCAGAACTTCTGTTGCTTTACAGAAGAATGCAAAGCTCTTTCAGAGGCAGTGTTTCACTGGGATAACATTGACAAGAAATCAATACGGCTCGTCTGAAGGACCCCATATACCAATTCAGTATAGTCAAAGGACACTCTGATCAAGGAGATGAAATACTAGAAAAGATATAGAAGACCAAGGAGCTCATCAACGTACTCAAGTCACCCGCCATCAGTGTGTCTTTTGTGACCTCCACACAAAGCCACATCTGTACTGAGAGATTATTTAAATCATGAATCCATGTTAAATGTCCGTAGTGGGAAACATGAGAGTTTCAAAGCCTGTATTAAACAAAAGAAGTCTGGGAAAGCAAAAGGTAAGCAAAGAACATGTTACGTCCAGGTGATTTTGCTTTAAATAAAACCTGAAGCGATGAATGTCTACACAAAAGCACTTATTTCCACAGGTGAATGATGAGCTAGGTCACTAGACTGGTTCAGACAGATTCTGCTTAGATTTTCTTTTTTTTTCTTTTTTTTAAATTTTTATTATTTAAACCAACAAAACAAAACAAAACATAACACACATATATACACAGTATATATTTTAACAGCAATTTCGTAACAGTAATCTTCTATTATTTACATTTCCCCCCCTTATTCTTCTTTAGAGTATTTGTCCTTGTTGCCCCATTATTTCTTATTTGCATTTTTCTTCCTTCATACATTATTATACACAC
>NW_015406080.1:0-2553 GCF_001527695.2 Protobothrops mucrosquamatus
CCCCCCCCCCCCACAAAAAAAATATATATCATGATATAGGAGAGGCTGAGTGACCAGAGTTCATCCAGGGAGACACAACTGACAATTTCCAAATTCCTCTATGCAATTTATGGGATGCAAATGACAGGGATGTTTGTATGTCCAGTATTTATTTCAGTCTTGAACTCCCATCCTATTACCTGAGCATTCTAGCCCCATTTCTCTCTTCTGCTAGACAAACTTTTCTTGCTTTCAAACAAGTTTTAGAAAAACATTAAAATGGCAGTATGCAGTAATGTTCAGACTAGAGATGAGGAATGGGCCTATATCAGTCTAAAACAGGTAATAAGCATTATTCTGATCACTTTCACTGTCCAATTTGTAAAGCCAAAGGTAATGACCTCAGAGAGGCAGACATGTAAACAAGCTACTACAATAGGCCTGAAGTGCCTGGGATCAAGTCTTTTGGGCAAAGAGACACTTAACAATTTCCTAGATTTGGCTTGCCAGATGTCTTTTGCAGGAGTTCAGACAGGAATGATTAGAGGAGTCTGAAGGGATCAGGCAAATATGCCACAAGTATGCCTCAATCGATTCAATCAGAATAGAGCTGGAAAGGGCCTTGGAGATCTTCTAGTCCAACCCCTTGCTCAAGCAGGAGAAAAAGAAAAAGAAAAAAGGAAAAAAAGGAAAAAAAAGAAAAAGAAAAAGGAGAAGGAGGAGGAGGAGGTGGTGGCTCAGCCCTTTATCAATTATACTGTAGGGTGACTTCTCAAAGGTTGGTATTTATATCCTACCTGGTTAAACCAATAGTGCCATACAATGGGTTTTTCATTCATAATGACTTTTTGATGTCCTCGATGTTGAGACTTGATCATTCCAACTTTTACTCTAATAAAAGAGTTGTTTGATAACAAAACCCAGTTCATGACATCAAATGCTGTTAGAAACATACCATGCTGGTCAAAGGAAACTTTGTCTCCTATGGTATTATTAAAAGACACTTGTTTCAGAAAACGGAAGAGCTAGAGGGAAATAAATGATTAATAAACTGAACAAGGGACTGAATATTTGTGAAAATATCCTCAAATTCAAAAGCCTATATGTACTCTAAGTACTTTTACTTGAGAAAAGATCCTTCAAATATAAGTCTCAAATCCAAACATTTCATATTCAATGGAATTTTGTGATATCTGAGATAATTCAATTATTTAAAAAAAATATTTTGTCTGAAAGAGCAGTGATAATCATTAGCTAGCATTGCCAGTGATGAGAGTTGATAGTTCCAGTCCAAAGGCATCTGACCAAACATAAATTTTATCATTCAGAAGTCACTTAAATGATTCTCAAAAATTATAGAGTTTGTGCTTGACAATTTCATAATGGAGAACTTTCATAGATTTTTGAGTGTAAAATCTAAGTGTAGATTTTATTCAATATTGATTCTTTGTGAAATATAAATACAGGAGGTAAAATGAGATGCCCCTTTATGGATTACTGCCTTGTCGTGGTGAAGGGGCTTGCATAACACAATGAAGCTATGAGCTATGCCTTGCAGGGCCATCCAAGACGGACAGGTCATAGCAGAAAATTCTGACAAAATGTGATCCACTGGAGAAGGAAATGGCAAACTATTCCAGTATCTTTGCCATGAAAACCCCATGGACAGTACTAAAAGGCAAAAAGATATGATGCTGGAAGATGAGCCCCTCAGGTCAGAAGGTGTCCAATATGCTACTGAGGAAGAGCAGAGGGCTAGTACTAGTAGTGCCAGAAAGAATGAAGCGACTGGGCCAAAGCCAAAAGGATGCTCAGCTGTGGATATATCTGGTGGTGAAAGGAAAGTCCGATGCTGTAAAGAACTTTTCTCCATAGGAACCTGGAATGTAAGATCCATGAATCAAGGCAAGCTAGACGTAGTCAAACAAGAGATGACAAGACTGAACTTCGACATCTTAGGAATTAGCTAAAATGGACAGGAATGGGTGAAAGGCAGGGCTAGATGAATCAAAAGTTGGAATTAAGATTGCCGGGAGAAATATCAACAACCTAAGATATGCAGATGATACCACTCTAATAGCAGAAAGTGAAGAGGAACTAAAGAGCCTCTTGATGCGGGTGAAGAAGGAGAGTGCAAAAGTTGGCTTGAAACTCAACATTAAGAAAAACAAAATTATGGCATCCGGCCCTCTCAATTCCTGGCAAATAGGTGGGGAAGAAATGGAGGTAGTGACAGATTTTATTTTCCTGGGCTCCAAGATAACCTCAGACGGGGACTGCAGCCAAGAAATTAAAAGACGCTTGCTCCTAGGGAGGAAAGCTATGGCAAATCTAGACAGCATACTAAAAAGCAGCACCCTGCCAACAAAAGTGCTTATAGTGAAGGCCATGGTTTTCCCAGTTGCAATGTATGGAGTCCCTTGGACTGCAAGGCATTCAAACTGGTCAGTCTTAGAAGAGATCAACCCTAACTGCTCTTTAGAAGGCCAGATCCTGAAGTTGAAACTCAAAGACTTTGGCCACCTAATGAGAAGGAAGGACTCACTGAAGAAGGGCCTAATGCTGGGAAAGATT
>NW_015406081.1:0-2552 GCF_001527695.2 Protobothrops mucrosquamatus
TGCTATGTGTATTTTCCCTTCATATAAAACAATGAACCAAGACAGCTAAGACATTTTCCATTTTATAATTATAAAAAAATGTCAAGCATGTACAAAAAATTAAAAAGTCAAGACAAGCAATCTTAGTTGAAAACATATATTACTACCATTTATTTTTGTTGTTGATGGTATTCAAAACCAGTGAACATTTATTTTCATTGCCATCATTCCTTTAAAAAAATTGAAAAGAACACAGCTGAATAGGATGAAAAGCTTATGATATAGATATAGAACATAAAACTAAGTGATTAGAAAAGGCCAAACATAGGCTGGTTTATTAGAAAATGCCTTCAAGAAAATCTATGAGGTAGAATAATCTCACAGGGCAAAGGTATACTGGATTGCTCTGGTGATTTAAATTTAATCAGGCTTCTACAATAAAAATCTACAAATTTGAATTGGCAGACCAAATTCAGAAGTTTATTTTTGTAAGCTCTTGTAATTGGCCAAAATTTTATGACCTCAGATCCATTTCCACCATAAGTGGCTTGCAACTATTTCATTCTGTGAAAAAGTTATTGATATTTAACTAAAAACGAGTACTATGAAATGTTATTTGGGAGGAAAATGCTTAAGTTTATATAGAATACTGTACATAATTCATGGATCAAAGTGACAGTGCTCAGATGCGAATGTCCTGGAATTCAAACATTACTAACTGGAGATTTACAGTTGTCAATATGAGAGTTCAGTTACAGTGCACTTTTGTCAGTGGATCTTGAAACTCCAAGTAGTTTGGATTTATATTCATTTGTTAGGCGTTTCATTACAGCAAGATTAACTCTCCTGAGATTGGCACCTTCAGATATCAAACTCACAGAATTCATAGCAAGCACTCTCAATGACTTTGGTACAGTTCAGTTCCATGAGCAAACCAAGGGGTACCACATATGGACTTCAAAAATAATTCAGATAACCACTAGATAGCAGTAAAGAGATACAAAAAATAATTTATTACTACCACCTAGTGCAGTGGTTCTCAACCTTTTTAATGCCGCGACCCCAACCGGTCGTAAGTTGAGGACTAAACCGGTCGTAAGTCGAGGACTAAACCGGTCGTAAGTCGAGGACTACCCAACCGGTCGTAAGTCGAGGACTTTCCCTGCCCGGGAGCGCCGCGCATGCGTGGTTCCGCCCCCTGCGCCGGCCGAGGTGTAGCTGGCAACCGGCAGAGACGGAGCAGGCCGACCACCAGCTGGCCCAGCCCAAGGGAGGTAAGGCACCCGCCGGAAAAGGGGGAAAAAATGGCAGACAAAAAAAATGGCGGACAGCCTTGCTTAGCGACCCCCGTGAAATGGTCGATCGACCCCAAATGGGGTCCCGACCCACAGGTTGAGAACCACTGATCTTGTGGTCATTCATTGTGCTGTAGACCTGATACAGTAGCCCTGTGCAAGGCTACCCTCAGTTCTTCCCTTAGGTTTGTTTCTACCCATAGGAGCAAAATGTTTAACAAAAGACCAAACAGCATCCATCACCATTTCCCCCCCTCAAAATTCAATTAAACGTATATCTGTCTCAGGGGCAAACTTGGAAATCATGCTAGCAGCTGGTGCTTTGCTTTGCATCATGCCAGCTCTCTAATTGTTTATTTAAAATGTTTGGAGAGTTTGATGGGCATAAAGGAAAGTCTCCTTGAGCTAATGGTCCCATGCTTTATATGACAAACTAAGACAAGACTGCTCTGGTCCTTTTACACCTTGGAAGCAAGGGTAGACAACTCACGGTCCCTGGATCATTTGCAAGCAAAGCACATTTGGAGCCCACAGATCATCCTCTGAATGTGCCAATAAATCTGTAGTTTCTCATTCCTTCAAACTTAAATTTAAACAGGTTAACAAAGTTTTTAAAAATAAAATAAAAATATCAAATCTACAGAGAGAAATGGAAGGTCCCAGACTACCCTTGTGTATTATGTGATCCTATCCATTTTGCATTATTACTTCACATATTTTAGGTCATCACCCTGACCGTTATAACATTTACAAAAAAAATGTAATGGTCCTCAGCAACACCTTTCCCATTCTTGTGTTAGCATGTGTAGATCTCTCTGACATGAGAAGAATCTTTACAACTGGATTCCAGAGACTGTTTTTACAAACCTTCCCTAGGCTGGCCTGGCTCTATCTGCCTCTTATGGATGGAGATAAAGAGAGGATCTATACAAGCTGAAGGAAAAGAAAAATAAGGAAAGGAAAGGAAAGGAAAGGAAAGGAAAGGAAAGGAAAGGAAAGGAAAGGAAAGGAAAGGAAAGGAAAGGAAAGGAAAGGAAAGGAAAGGCACTTAGCCATTTTACATACTGATAATGTGAACTTGTGGATCTTGTCCAATGAGGGCAGGGATTTGATTGCATGGTCACCATCTTGACTTTTTGAGCCCTTTCTGAAGATGGTCCTGTGTTCACTGTATCCAGGACTACAAGAGGGCATGGCAAAGTGTGTATGTCCAACATCCGCTTTCTTTTAATTTCAGTTAAGTTTAGGATTAACTTACCCCAAATCAGCAGCAGCTAC
>NW_015406082.1:0-2552 GCF_001527695.2 Protobothrops mucrosquamatus
GATTTTTCATATACTGTATCTAGCAAGGTGTTTCACAAAAATTCCACCAGAGGGTGGTCTATGCTCATAAGAACCAAGAGATGAGGGATAACAGGGGCAGATGGAGTGTCTTGCATGATAGAAAATCTCTTTCTTTTCCAGAACATCATAATTCTCAGTACTAAACCATTGCATTACCCAGACCTGTCTGACTTTTTTTTCCAGGCAAGATTATTCTCTTATTTTATTTTATTATTCTATTTATTTAGACTCTACTGCTGACATCTGAGCTGGCAGAAGAAGAATATGAGAGCAAAGATGCAGCCATGAACTAAAACAAATCGGCCCCTTCAGGGTTGCAGGTGTTACATCCCCAGGCCATCAGATTAGAAAGATTCTGGAAGTGGTTAGGACCTCAGTTTAACCCAGGACCAGGGAATCCTTTGACATCCCTTTTGTGCTGTCTCAGACTGAGAATAGACCTCAGACTTTAGCATAGTTCAAGCTTAGAAGATACCCTTTGCATAGCCTCTGCTATTTGTCAGTCATGCAGGAATAGGAGGTTTATGAAAAAAAGGCATTATAATCTTTAAGCAAGGGGGGTAGTGGAATACTACAGAATCATCTCACCAATCAACCAGTGGAACAGCTTGCCTCCAGAAATCCTGGGCACTCCATCACTGGAGATTTTAAAGAAGAGGCTAGACAGTCACTTGTCTGAGATGGTATAGGTTCTCCTGCTTGAGTGGGGGGCTGGACTAGAAGACCTCCAAGGTCCCTTCAAGCTCTATTCTATTCTATTCTATTCTATTCTATTCTATTCTATTCTATTCCATCCCAAAATTCTATTCTATTCTATTCTGTTCTGTTCTGTTCCGTTCCGTTCCGTTCCGTTCCGTTCCGTTCCATTCCATTCCATTCTATTCTATTCTATTCTATTCTATTCTATTCTATTCTATTCTATTCTATTCTATTCTACCTCTTCAAGGCTTCAAATGATCATTTACACAGGCTGGATAATGATCTTGTTAAATGCTGGACTTCAGGTCTCCTAAAGGAACTTTGGAGGACTCTGAAGGTCCTGACAGCAGAGAACATGTATAGCTCAGGGTTGAACTGCCGAGTCCTCGGTGCTCTCTGAGCTTGGTTGTTTTATCACAGAAGTTTCATTACCAAATTAGGTAATATGTTGATTACGTTGCCTAGTTTGGTAATGAAAGATCTACAAGAAAAAGTTTCTCTGAAATGGCCACACAACGTAACTGGCATGTATTTGGGCTTTATACACTTCCCAGGCAGGGCTCTTAATGCAACTTTGCAACAGGGTTAACAAACGTCAAAGGCTTCCATCTCCAATCTGGATGCTGTCTGGACTTGAAGCTCCCAGAATTCCCCAGCCATCAGCACCAGTGCTGGGAATTCTGAAGTTGGTTTGCGTATCTGGAAGATGTCCATGGTGGAAAAAGCTGGTCCAAGAGAAAAAAGGCACAAGTCCTGCTAACCAGGGCTGTAAACCTCCTATAAACCTTGGTTCCTCTTTTCAGCCACCCCCATTCATCCTGCCATCTGCGGGAGGGTGAACCCCAATTTCTCAGTTCCTTGAAATCTCCTACCTTAAGTTTGGATTTCTCTAGCAATCCACTATACATATGACCACAATTGAGCCCAAGATTTCTGTTGCTAAGCCAGACGGTTGTTAAGTGAGTCTTGCCCCATTTTACGTCCTTTCTTGCCCCAGCTGTTAAGTGAATCACCGCAGTTGTGTAGTAACACAGTGAATCTGGCTTCCCCATTGTCTTTACTTATCAGAAGGTCACAAAAGACGATCACATGACCACGGGACACTGCGATGGTCATAAATTTGAGTCAGTTGCCAAGGGTCTGAATTTTGATCACGCGACCACGGGGATGCTGCAATGGTCATAAGTGTGCAAAAATAGTCATAAATCACTTCTTTCTGTGCCTTGTAACTTGGAATGGTCATTAAATGAATAACTTGAGGGCTACTTGTAGAATCTCCTTGATCTGATGACGGAGATTTGCTCTGCTATTCCAGCTTTTAAACTTTCACCTTAAAAACAGCTCCCTTCTTGTGTTTGTCAGATAAAACTCTGGATTTTATACATCCTGATTAGACCATGTTTTATTGCTGGCTTTAGAGCCTGAAATGGGACACTTCGAAGCATTTAACTACAATAACCCAACATCGATACATCTAGAGGACTTTTTTCTTCAAAGACTCCAAGGCCTGGGAACATTTTATTCATTTGCCATCTCCACTTTCTTTTCACTGAATCCTCTGTCAATGTTTCTACCCCCCTTAATATCATGTGTGATCTCCCTCATCATCTGAGGCAATGTTGTGTGAAGCCACATCATAATAACTATTGCTTTTATATATTCTTTTAGTTAGCTGAGCCTCTGGGGTTGCTATTAGACAAGAATAAAAACATTAAGTGCAGCTTGATTAGCAGAAATTTGCAGGAAGATCTTCCTGTTGCAGAGAGAGAGAGAGAGAGAGAAGGGAGAGAGAGAGAGAGAGAGAGAGAGAGAGAGAGGGAGGGAGAGAGAGA
>NW_015406082.1:10343-12343 GCF_001527695.2 Protobothrops mucrosquamatus
CCACCCCCTCTCCACGGGTTTATTAATATTGCTTTCTGATCTCAGAGTAGGAACCGTGTTTTATATTCTACGGCCATCAACATCCCTTGCCAAGCTTGGGTGCCATCTTTAATTAAATTTCCTCCTTGGTTCCAGCAAACTTCTCAGATTGGCCCTACTCACTGCCCGAGCAAAGTTCCCTGGCTGGGTTTTTTTTTTTGTTTTTTTTTTGTATTCTTCTGCAATTGTCTTCCTCTGCCTGGATATAAATGCAAGGAAGGTTTTCTCTGAGGGTGATAGTGATTGTGTGGATAAAAAGCAAGTTTCTGCCCAGCTTGTAGGATGGGTTTTTAAAGAAAGAAAGAAAGAAAGAAAGAGAGGGAGGGAGGGAGGGAGGGAGGGAGGAAGGGAGGGAGGGAGAGAAAGAAAGGAAGTACGAAAGAAAGAAAGGGAGGGAGGGAGGGAGGGAGGTAGAGAGAGAAAGGAAGGAAGGAAGGAAGGAAGAAGGAAAGGGAGGTAAACAGAAAAGAAAGAAAGACAGAGAAAGAAAGAAAGGAAAAAAGGGAGGGAAAGAGAGAAAAGAAAGAAAGAAAAAGAAAGAAAGAGAAAAAGAAAGAAAGAAAAAGATGGAGGGAGAGAGAGAAAGAAAGAGAAAGAAAGAAAGAAAGAAGGAAAGAGGGAGCGAGAGAGAGAAAAGAGAAAGAAAGAAAGAAAGAAAGAAAGAAAGAAAGAAAGAAAGAAAGAAAGAAAGAAAGATTAGGAGGGACAGAAAGAAAGAAAGAAAGGAAAGAGAGGGAGGGAGAAAGAAAGAAAGAAAGAAAGAAAGAGAAAGAAAGAAAGAAAGAAAGAAAGAAAAAGAAAGAAAGAAAGAAAGAAAGAAAGACAGAAAAATATGAATGTGATAGGGCATATCTGTTAAATATCAATGTCCAGTTAAAAAGCAGAAGACTTTTTTTGACTGTCAGGATGTAGGCATGGCAACTGGACTGAAGAATGTAATTAACTTTCCAGGAAAAAAAAAAGCCCCACCTCTCACATGGCAATCTTCAACCTGGCGCCCTCCGGATGAGGGTTTTTAGCACTCCTCCTCCTCCTCCTCCTCCTCCTCCTCCTCCTCCTCCTCCTCCTTACCGATGCGCCAACATGTCTTGAAGTATTGGAGAGGGCCAAGCAACAGTTCATCATTTCCTTTTCTTTCTGGCAAGTTAAATTTCAGCCTGTCACATCTCAAGGATTCTCTCTTTAGAGTTTCTAGGCCTCATGAAGACATCTCAAGAAAACAAAGGCTGGGACTCATTTTTCTCTCAGCTGGGTTTCCTTTGTATCTCTGATTCACCAACACTTTATTTATTTTAGATATGATTTCCCCCCACCATTCTGAAATGAAGACGATATTCTTTAAATAAATAACTCTTAAATAAATGGTGAATCAGCCAGAATCTGTCCATGGGCTCCATTCTGGCTTCTGTCTTATATATAGGATTTACACAGAATCAGATAGCTGGATAAATGACAGGAGGCATTTATATAAAATTTGGAGCAGCATTCAAGCCGGGATATCTCCGGCAAGAACTGCTTTTTCACAGATATGCATTATTCACAGTTATGTGCTAAGTCAGAGGTCCCCAGCCTTTTGGGCACCAGGGACCGGTTACGTGGAGAAAGTTTTTTCCGCGGACTGGAGAGTGCGTGGTTTTGGTGCTGCCTGCATCCTGTGGATGGGGCTTTGCTTGTTTGTGCGGACCGGTTGCTGGCATGCCGTGGCCCAGTACTGGTCCACGGACCGAGGGTTGGGAACCTCTGTGCTAAGTAATCAGTGGTGGGATAATAATAATAATAATAATAATAATAATAATAATAATAATAATAATAATAATAATAATAATAATAATAATAATAATAATAATAGTAAAGTTGGAAGGGACCTTGAAGGTCATCTAGTCCAACCCCCTGCTCAGGCAGGAAACCCTATACCATTTCGGACAAATGGCTGTCCAGTCTCTTCTTAAAAACTTCCAGTG
>NW_015406083.1:0-2552 GCF_001527695.2 Protobothrops mucrosquamatus
GGCGCGGCGGAAAGTAAGGAGATCCGGAATCATCCGGATCTCGGGGGGTAGTTCGTTCCAGAGGGTGGGGGCACCCACAGAGAAGGCCCTTCCCCTGGGGGTCGCCAGCCGACATTGCTTGGCCGACGGCACCCTGAGGAGACCCACTCTGTGGGAGCGTACCGGTCTGTGGGAGGAGATCTGTGGCAGAAGGCGGTCTTGGAGGTAACCTTGAGGTAAGATGGGTGGTCTATAAAATTTATAAACAAATAATTAAAAGCTAGAAAAGCATCTGCAAGAAGACCTCTTCTTGCAATGCATTGTGATAGAACGTATTTACTAACTTGAAGTACGCCCCAAATGAGACATATTTTTCACACATGAATGTTGCTCAAAGAGCTGTAAAAATTAAGAGGAGTGGAAGCATCTTGCTCTTCCTGTGATCCCATATCCTGGAAATCTGGGAGGATATCATTCAGTGCCTCAAGTTCTCATGTATCTGAAATTAAATATACCTGGCCTTTATCCAAAATGCTGATAATCACAACATTCTGTTGGCTATCACACCTGTGCTCCAGGTATCACATGGATTCTCCATTCCTAGATCACATCTGTGAGATAATGCATATATTTTCAAAATTCTTACTTAGATTCATTATATTTCTGGGAGTATCCTTGCATGTTGTTGATCTTACAACACTTGCTAGAGGTATATTGGGACACGTAAGTACAGGTTGCAGAATTTCCAACCCAGTGTCACACTAGTTCCCAAGGAATTAGCAAACCAACTGTCCACTTAATAGTAACATTAAATAGATTAGCAAAAGAAACTGAAATATTAAGAACATTCTCCCATTACATTCTTGTCATGATAGGAATGAGTGGAAGGGCTAATGAAGAGAGCTATTAATTTGGTAGAATAGCATATAATTCCCAAATAGAAAACAAAAAAATATGCTAGCTAGTCAACTTTCCTAACCAAAATAAGCCAATTTGTTTAGGCTTGGGGATGAAAGAAAATTGAGCCAAACTATATCTAAAGTCCTGTAATTGTTCTAAAACACATCAAACATTCACAAATGACTGATCGTTCTGTGTTATTATTAATTTTTTATTTTATTATTTAAATTTATATATCGCCCTATCTCCCTTACGGGACTCAGGGCGGTGAACAGGCGATAATAAAAATCACAATAAATATTAAATAAAAGGCCTGCTCTAAAATACCCCATATAAAAACCCCTACCAAAACACAATCAAAACTACGCCAGGCCGGCCGCATGGAATAGATGGGTTTTCAAGGCTCGGCGAAAGAGGTGCAGGTCCGCAGTTGTACGTAGGTCGGGGGGTAGGTCATTCCAGAGGGCAGGAGCTGCCACAGAGAAGGCTCTCCCCCTGGGGGTCGCCAGCCGGCATTGACTGGCCGATGGCACCCTAAGGAGGCCCTCTCTGGGAGCGGACTGGTCGAAGGGAGGTATTTGGTAGGAGGCGGTCTTGCAAATACCTAGGTCCATTGCCATGGAGCGCTTTAAAGGTTGTTACTAACACCTTGAAGCGCACCCGGAAGGCCACAGGCAGCCAGTGCAGCTTGCGCAGGAGAGGTGTTACATGGGAGTATCTAGAGGCCTCCAAAATTCCCCGCGCGGGCGCATTCTGAACTAGCTGGAGCCTCCAGGTGCACCTTAAGGGGAGCCCCATGTAGAGAGCTTTGCAATAGTCCAGGCAGGAAACAACGAGGGCTTGAGTGACCGTGTGTAGAGCGTCACGATCCAGAAAGGGGCGCAACTGGCGTATCAGGCGAACCTGATGAAAAGCCCCCCTGGCCACAGCCGTCACATGATCGTCTAAAGACAGCCAAGCATCCAGGAGGACGCCCAAGTTGCGGGCCCTCTCCGCGGGGGCTAATGACTCGCCCCCGAGAGCCAGGGATGGAGCCAGCTGGCTATGTCGTGACGCCGGAAACCACAGCCACTCGGTCTTGGTCGGGTTGAGACGAAGCCTGTTCCTCCCCATCCAGACTCGCACGGCCTCCAGGCACCGGAACATCACTTCCGCAGCATCGTTGGGTTGGTCTGGGGTGGAGATGTACAGCTGGGTGTCATCTGCGTACTGATGAAACTCCACCCCGAAACCACAGATGATCTCACCCAGTGACTTCATATAAATGTTGAACAGGAGAGGCGAGAGGACCGTCCCCTGTGGTACCCCACAAGTAAGGCGCCTCGAGGTCGACCTCTGCCCCCCTGCCAACACAAATTGCGACCGGTCCGAGAGGTAGGAGGAGAACCACCGTAAAACGGTGCCCCCCAACCCCAACTCCCCTAACCGGTGCAACAAGATACCATGGTCGATGGTATCAAAAGCCGCTGAGAGATCTAACAGGACCAGGATAGAGGAACAGCCTCTATCCCGAGCCCTCCAGAGATCATCAACCAACGCGACCAATGCTGTTTCCGTGCTGTGCCCAGGCCGGAAGCCGGACTGGCGCGAGTCTAGATAGACAGTTTCTTCCAGGTGCTGAGGGAGCTGTCGTGCCACCACACTCTCAACAACCTTCGCAAGAAAGCGAAGGT
>NW_015406084.1:0-2552 GCF_001527695.2 Protobothrops mucrosquamatus
AATGCAATAGATATTTTTCTAAATAGATACAAATAGGATGGTTTGTTGGAGGCCAATGCAAAACAAACTAGGGAATAAAGATAAGGTAACACATACTTATTCGGAACTCACTTCTGAATAAGGCTTCAACACTTAAATCACCAAGACCTACTCTTTCGGTGTTTCTGCTGCTCCATAGCATTCCAGAGTCGTTGGATACAAGATGGATGGCAAATAAATTTTCTGAATAAAAATAAAATTTAAACAAATAATTCCATCACACAACACTACTGACATGGTGGTAATCTATAAAACTGGTTTCTTATCTTTTCTGAAAAAAACAGCTTAATGTTTTTCTCCCGTGATACAACATCAAAAGTCCTATTTATCCTGCTGGTGGATATACATTTTTTCATTGGAGAGATTGCTGTCATGTATTCTGACTCACAGATCACATTTCACTCAGCCTCCTAGTTCATGTTTTTATTTAACTTAGGAAAAGCACTCAAAGGTAACGGTGGTGCCATAGAAATGTCCTAGTTTGCAACTCATGCTGGGATAATAAACTTGATCAGGCTTTCTAATATGCCACCATGGTGAACAGAAGACTTTTCAGATTTTTCCACATTTGTTAATAGTGTCAAAAATCAATCTTCCCTTTCAATCATCTCTCATGCTAAATAAATGGTTTCACAAAAAAAACTCTTCTAAAAAACTGAGGGACAAAAAGGACAAGTATAAAAAAAATGGAAAGAGGAGCATATAACTAGAACAGAAAACCAATAAATAGCTCGAATCTGCAAGAACAGAGTCAGGAAAGCTAAGGATCAGAATGATTTAAGACTTGTAAAAATTGCCAAAAAAAGTTTTTTTTCAATATGTAAGGAAAAAGGAAGAAAGTCAAGGAAACGGTTGGTCCATTAATGGGAGATAATGGCAAGAAGGTAACAGGCAGCAGGGAGAAAGC
This sequence comes from Protobothrops mucrosquamatus, assembly GCF_001527695.2. Classification (NCBI taxonomy): domain Eukaryota; kingdom Metazoa; phylum Chordata; class Lepidosauria; order Squamata; family Viperidae; genus Protobothrops; species Protobothrops mucrosquamatus. Next base: position 947 of record NW_015406084.1, read on the forward strand.
AGAATTACTTAATTCCTTTTTTGCATCTGCCTTCATGAAAAAGGGGAAAAAATAATCCAATTTACCAAGTGCAGCACCATGGGAGACAGAGCAGGAATACAGATTAAATTAGGCAAGAAATTGGTAAGAGAACACATATCCATTCTAGATGAGTTCAAATCACCAGAACCAGGTGTTTGTCTACCTATCGAGTCTTTACCAAGGACCTGGAACAGGCAGATGTGGATGTTTGAATTGATGGTATTACAGATATCGTCGCAGGATAGTAAGGCCACTTTTTGCAATTGACTAATGGCAAATTTGTCAATGCCAATGGTGTCCAAGTGGGGCTCCAGTTGTTTTGGGATTACATCCAAGGCACCTATTACTATTGGTACTACTCTTGCTTGCCTTTGTCATAGTCATTCTATTTCTATTTGTAGGTCTTTGTATTTTTTTATCTTAATAATAATAATAATAATAAAGTTGGAAGGGACCTTGGAGGTCATCTAGTCCAACCCCCTGCTCAGGCAGGAAACCCTATACCATTTCAGACAAATGGCTTTCCAGTCTCTTCTTAAAAACTTCCAGTGTTGGAGCATTCACCACTTCTGGAGGCAGGTTGTTCCACTGGTTAATTGTTCTAACTGTCAGGAAGTTTCTCCTTAGTTCTAGGTTGCTTCTCTCCTTGATCAGTTTCCATTCGTTGCTTCTTGTCCTGCCTTCAGGCGCCTTGGAAAATAGCTTGACTCTCTCTTCTTTGTGGCAGCCCCAGAGATATTGGAATACTGCTATCATGTCCCCCCTCGTCCTTCTCTTCATTAAACTAGACATACCCAATTCCAGCAGCCTTTCCTTATATGCTTTAGCCTCCAGTCCCCTGATCATCTTTGTTGCTCTTCTCTGTACTCTTTCTAGAGTCTCAGCATCTTTTTTACATCGTGGTGACCAAAACTGGATGCAGTATTCCAAGTGTGGCCTTACCAAGGCATTGTAAAGTGGTATTAATACTTCACGTGATCTTGATTCTATCCCTCTGTTAATGCAGCCCAGCACTGTGTTGGCCTTTTTGGCAGCTGCAGCATACTGCTGGCTCATATTTAAGTGATATATTCCAGGGTTCTGAAAGAGTTGCCAGATGAGATCTCAGAACCACTGGACAAAATCTTTCAGAGCTCCTGGAGCACAGAGGAACTGCCAGAGGACTGGAAAAGAGCTGATGTGGTTCCAATCTCCCAAAAGTGGGGAAAGGCGGATGCAGGAAACCATAGGCCAATCGGACCAATCAGCTTGACATCAATAGCCAGGAAAATCCTGAAAAAGATAATCAAGCAGCAGATTTGTGAGCACCTAGAAATGAACAAGGAGATTACTAAAAGACAGCATGGGTTTGTTAAGAACAGATCATGCCAAATAAACCTTATTGTCTTTTTTGATAAAGTGACTAAATTAGTGGATCAGGAAAATGTTATGGATATAGTATACTTTGAGTTCAGTAAGACATTTGGCAAAATAGACCACAGCTTACTTCTTGGTAAGATAGAAAAATGTGGGATAGATAGTACCATCATCAGATGGCTGACCAACTGCACTCAGTGTGTCGTCTACATCTACATGGAGGGAAGCA
>NW_015406084.1:11319-13550 GCF_001527695.2 Protobothrops mucrosquamatus
ATTTTCTTTACAGCAGTTATAAATACAATTATAAATTTACCTCTTGCCTTATGGTTACAACAGAACTTCATTTTTTTATATAATCTATCCTGTCTAATTATCAAACCGATAAATCATGTTCATTTTTTCTGCTTCATGCAAAAAGTCTACAAACAGCCAATTCTTAATATTATAATCCTACAACAATTAGATATAATCCCGTAATCAGATGCTGATGGTTTCTTTGTCATGGCCAGCTGAATTGATATTGTTCAAGGAGTCCAGTTTAATTAGGAAATATATAAATACTGTGAGATTTAAAAATACATACATGAGAAGAGAAGCTAAAAATTGCTCATCTCTAACAGGAATAAATGGATTCGTGACCTCAAATGAAAAAACTGCTGGAAATACTCGTAGGGGTAGGACAAGGCCTGATGAAGCTGAAGTAAAAGTAAATGAATTAACAAATCCATTTTATTTTAATGAAGGAATTCTATAGTTGCATGATAGCTGTCCTACCTGATCATGCTCTCTCAGCCTCGACATACCTTACAGCAGGGGTGTCAAACTGCCGGCCCATGGGCCGGACACGTCACGTGGAAGCCGTGCCCACCCCATTGCCAGCAATGGCAAAACCGACCCGATACGTTGCGCGATGTCACGTGACATCGCAAGTTTGACATGCCTGCCTTACAGCAAGGGTCCCCAACCCCCAGGCCGTGGCACCCAACTCATGCGAGCAGCGGGCCAGCACACATGCATGCATGTGCAGCTCAACTTGCAGTTTAGGTGCATGCGCGTGTGTGCCGGCCTGCCACTCGCATGAGTTGAGCTTTGCATGCACATGCGCGCCAGCATGCCACTCACACAGCCCGGTTCCCCTCTGCCCCCCCCAGCCGGCCCGCCAAGCTGCAAAGGTTGGGGATCTCTGCCCTTAGTGTTTTGGTGGGGGAAAAATTGGGGAACGGAATTTAATGTACTGTATATATCACCTTGAGCTCCTGGTACAAAAGCTCTATGTGAAACTAACAAATAGATGAAAGTAACTAAATTCTCACAAAGCTATCTCGTCACCTGTTCACCACTTTGAGGTGATGATATAAAAAATGTGTATGGAACAAGAAAATGTAATACTTTGTTATCAATAAAGAAATAATAATGACACGGCAGGTCATTATTGGAGCATAGTTATTATTTTCTACTCTATTTCTACATATTCTTCCTTCCAGAGGAGCCAAGAGATGACTATAGAAACAATAAAGTGTAATTAAATAAAAACATTATTAACAATATTAATCACTGACTTTTTCATTATTTAACAAAAATCACCTACATGGACCCCAAGATTTCTTCTTAATCTTGCTACCTTTAGAAGAATATTCACTGGAAACCCCCCAGAAGATCATTCTCACTTGCTGCTTCCTTCACTATCGCTTCCCGCAAGCAAGCGAAGACATTCTTATTGAAGACATTCTTTTGAAATTTAAATGATTTAACTGCTGAGATGGATTTTTATTATTATTATTATTATTTATTATTTATTTATTCAGTTTACAGCCCAGATTTCTACTCCAAAGGGAGTAGTAACTCTAAAAGCAATGTTACAAACTCCTTTCTTTGTTCCTTTTCTATCGGGATAGGCATGTTGCTGTGACATCCAAATTCTGGGTTTCTGGATCACTTTTTATGGGCCACAGCCACGTTTCAGAAAGAAAGCCGGAAAGAAGTGGGTTTCTTTTTCCTGGCAGTTATTCGATTACTACCAGGACTTATGATTCATTGGCTAAGAGCATTAACAAGCACAAATTGGCTACTCTGACAAGACAAATGGCAGAATAGTGACTACCTCTCTTGCCTCTTAGCTTGGCTTCTAGAGGAGCTATAAACTAGCTCTTTTTAGTGAATGATGGGAATCTGGAAATCATGACTCTTCAGCGAAGTCCACCCCCTTCCATTGCAACCCTGTAGATAATCAAATAATAATAATAATAATAATAATAATAATAATAACAACAACAACAACAACAACAACAACAATAATAATAATAAAAATAATAATAATAATAATAATAATAATAATAATAATAATAATAATAATAATAATAATAAAAAAGTTGGAAGGGACCTTGGAGGTCATCTAGTCCAACCCCCTGCTCAGGCAGGAAACCCTATACCATTTCAGACAAATGGCTGTCCAGTCTCTTCTTAAAAACTTCCAGTGTTGGAGCATTCACCGCTTCTGGAGGCAG
>NW_015406085.1:0-2552 GCF_001527695.2 Protobothrops mucrosquamatus
TTTCTTTCTTCTTTCTTTTTCCTCCCTTCTTTCTCTTTCGTTCTTTCTTTTCTTCTTTTTCCTCCCTCCCTCCCTCCCTTTCTTTCTTTCTTTCTTTCTTTCTTTCTTTTTCTCTTTTTCTTTCTTTCTTTCTTTCTTTCTTTCTTTCTTTCTCTTTTTTCCCTCCCATTTCTTTTTTCTTTCTTTTTCCTCCCTTCTTTCTCTTTCATTCTTTCTTTTCTTCTTTTTCCTCCCTCCCTCCCTCCCTCCCTTTCTTTCTTTCTTTCTTTCTTTCTTTTTCTTTCTTTCTTTCTTTCTTTCTTCTTTCTTTCTTTCTTTCTTTCTTTTCCTTCCTTCCTTCTTTCCTTCTCCCCGACTTTCAGACTGAAGGCTGACCCACAACTGAGGACAATGAAACATCTCCCATCAATTGACCTCCATTCTTAGCAATTTGTTTATTCATATTGATCCTTGTTGAGAGATGGTGCAAGTAAGTGTTGGGTGAGCTGCACTTACTCTCTTCTCCTCCTCTCAGGCGACCAACCTGTCTCAGTGTCTCTAAGTCTCTGCTCTGCATTGCCCATCACCATACATTGGGGGGCAGGGGAAATCTCCCCTCCCACACACACACCCCCCAAAGAAAAATTCCCTGTGGAAATTCTCTCCCTACTCACCGGATTTAAGATGGGTTGTTGAAAAGCCATTTTGGGGTTTGCTGGAGTTGGTGGATTAAAGATGGGTTGCTTCTTATGCCCTCTGGGTAAAAGCAGAACTTTCTAAAAAGTGCCAGGAAATTAAGTTTAATTTCCTTTGAAAGGGGCGTGGTTTGCAACCGTTTGTACTTTACCCTGTAAGTCAACAATCAAAACTTTATAAAAGGCTGTTTCTTAAATCTTGGGATTCAAGGTCAGTATTTTCCCACCACTTCCAATGCAGGTCGTCCTCCTCCTCTTACGACCGCAACTGAGCCCCAATTTTATGTTGCTAAGTGAGAAATTTACGTGAGTTTTGTTGGCCCCCTTTTACGATCTCTCTTGCCCCAGTTGTTAAAGTCAATCACTGCAGTTGTTAAAGTTTGTCACATGTTTGTTCAGTGAATCTGGCTTCCCCATTGACTTTGGCTTGTCCAAAGGTCGCAAAAGGTGATCATGACTGTTCCTCTTAGGAGTTTTTCGGCTACCCTTCAGACAGGATTTGCTTTCCTGTATCAAAACACCCAAAGGGAACCACCCACAAAAACAGCATCTACACATTCATTAAGTCACCTCAACTCAAGGAAGACTTTTATCTGTTTTTTTCCCCATCTTTCCATCTTGCAGAGGGAGAGTCCCATCGCTTAATTATCCACGGGCCTTTCTCCCAGCTTTATTTATCCACTTGCTTTATATTTATTGACTCATAAAAGTTCATTGAGTATATGATGGATGCTTTCCCGATTGACTCATATATAATAACGTCTTCCCGAAAGAGAACAATAGCAAGTATCAGCAATTTCTGCTGATTAGTCCATTAATTATAGGGGGAGGAGGTGGCTATGGCTGTCACAGCATGGTTCCTTGAAAAAAAAATCAGATTTTTTTTTTATTAAGTTCTCAACCGGATCCTATTCAGCTTAGCTCTTCAAAGTCAACCGCATAGAGACGTCCATGAAATTGCTAGAAATATGATATCAGAAGACATATTCAGTCTGTGGGAAGTCAGCCCTCCCCCAGAAGGAAATATTAAAGAAGGCAGAAAAGCATGCCCAGTTTTTTCTTAATACTAGCCCCAAGTCTCCCTTCCCCAAGCAGAAACCAGCTGTAGAAATGCAGTTGTGATAATCCATTCAGGAAAGTTAGAGCCCTCCAGCTAGAAGCTTAGGAAGACAAAGATACCTAAAATCTACATACCCCACCCAAACATAATATGATTAACCCACAGATGCCAAAGGGGCACACCCAGACTCAGGTCAAAGTACATGACACAGGAAATACAAAGCTTCAAACAGGAACAGGAAACAACTCCAAGCAAAAGGCTCCAGAGGGTATAAAAACCCACTCCCTACATGTGCTCTCTCTCTTTTCTTCCAGAGCCATTTTTCTGTCTGGCTCTCCTCTTCAATAAACTGCAACCTTCTTTCTAAAGCAATCGCCATGTTGTTTATTCCCGGCTTGGACTGAACCACGATGAAGACTCTTCCTTCAACAAGTCTTTCCGGATTAGTGTTTTCTCAACGTGGGCTGTTATAAGATGGGTGGACTTCAACTCCCAGAATTCCCCAGCCAGCCATCATCTTCTAAATACAACAATCAATTAAGTCCCAGAGACACTCTGAACAAATGAGGCTATCCGGTTGCTTCTGCTGTTTGTGATTGTAGTGATATGCAGACAACCACACATAAGTATACCTGCCCATTGTTTCCTGATCAGTGTACACTTGAGGATCTCCTGGAAGTGTGATGGAACACAATTAATATTTCTAGTTTCTGGGCAAGATTTCCCCAAAAGTTGCTTTTTCAAGAGGCAACTGGACTTTCTGGTTTTTCTTTGAAGACGTTTCGCTTCTCATCCAAGAAGCTTCTTCAGTTCTGACT
>NW_015406086.1:0-2552 GCF_001527695.2 Protobothrops mucrosquamatus
ATAATAATAATAAAGTTGGAAGGGACCTTGGAGGTCATCTAGTCCAACCCCCTGCTCAGGCAGGAAACCCTATACCATTTCGGACAAATGGCTGTCCAGTCTCTTCTTAAAAACTTCCAGTGTTGGAGCATTCACCGCTTCTGGAGGCAGGTTGTTCCACTGGTTAATTGTTCTAACTGTCAGGAAGTTTCTCCTTAGTCCCAGGTTGCTTCTCTCCTTGATTAGTTTCCATCTATTTGTTTCCTGTCCTGCCTTCAGGCGCCTTGGAGAATAGCTTGACTCCCTCTTCTTTGGGGCAGCCCCTGAGATACTGGAAGACTGCTATCCTGTCCCCCCTCGTCCTTCTCTTCGTTAAACTAGACATACCCAATTCCAGCAACCATTCCTTATACGTTTTAGCCTCCAGTCTCCTAATCATCTTTGTTGCTCTTCTCTGCACTCTTTACAGTAAAACTGTAAAACTGACATTGCAAAACAGAAGCGAACAAAAACTAAACCGGAAGCGAAACAAAAAACCGTAAAACTGAAGTAAAACGAAAACTTAAAACAGGAAAGCTGACGCTGAAACGGCAGCCAAAATTAAAATTGTTCCTTTTCCAGTTGTAAACCAAATGGGATACCTTTCTGAGTTCAGCCTACCATGTTTTCCAACTGCATCCCATTGGCCACGGCAAGCTGTTGCAGGACAGCGGTGTCTCTGAGTCCCCAAGCTGGATTGCTGGTAGAGATAGGGAGGGAGGGAGGAAAACAGAAAGAGAAAGAGGAGGAAGAGGAGGAGGAGGAGAAGGAGGGGAAGGGGAAGGGGAAAAAGGAAGGAAGGAAGGAAGATCATTAGCCTTCTACTAAAAGAATCATTCTGCAACCTAAAAAAACAATTGCTTCTGGAAGAAAAGTGGATATAAAGAACTCTCAAGAGACGAGATGAGGGCTGGTTGTTGACAAACAATGGCTCTCTGTGTGCCCCCCCTCCTCCCCATCATTCTGGGGTGGTCCTATTGAAATCTGGCAATAAAATGACTTCTGTGCAACAACACAACTTTTCTCTTTCTTGGTCTTCCATTTCCACTGAGAAGCACATCTGGAAATGGCCATGCCATCACTTTGCGGCAGAATTTGGGTAGCCCATTGTGGGCATTAAATGTAGAAGTGTGAACCCTGTCTTCTGAAGACCCCCAAACATCCATTCTTAACCTTTAACCTTCCCTGAGAAAAACTGCAGGGTGGCGAACTCATTTCCACCCTTTTCCAAGAGGGGTGACCGCCCTCCAGCCAGGTTATCGACCAGGTCAAGATGAGGGCCACAGTTGTTCAGCTGAAGCTGTGCCCCTCTTTAGGGTGCCACACTGTGCACACAAAAGGGACCAACTGCATCGTTGTGTTGCCATCTGGACTTCTTTGACACTCGCAAACATACGCATGCAGAAAACCTCACTTTGCGCTGCTCACCTCTGCCTCAACCTGTAATCAAAATCGACGTTGCTCTGTGGAGTGATGGAACCATTCACCGCGTAGGGCTGTTGAGCACGGGAGCAAAACAACAACAACGACAACAACTATTAGACAAAGTCATCCATCCTCCAGCAAAGTGGGAAGTCTCTCCCCTACCGGGAGCATCCATGCCCTCCACAGTCGAAAATGGAAGCAAGGAAACTAATGGAATACTGCAGCCAATTTTGGTCACCATGTCACAGAAAAGATGTTGAGAGTTTGGAAAAATTTCAGAGAAGAGCAACTAAGGTGACCAAAGGCCTGGAGGCTAAAACATACGAAGAACGGCTGCGGGACTTGGGTTTGGCCAGTCTAAAGAAAAGAAGAAACAGGGGAGACGTGATAACAGTCTTCCAGTATCTGAGGGGCTGCAACAAGGAAGAGGGGGCCAGGTTGTTCACCAGAGCACCGGAGGGCAGGACGAGAAACAATGGTTGGAAACTGATCAAAGAGAGAAGCAACCTGGAATTAAGGAGAAACTTCCTGACAGTGAGGACAATCAACCAGTGGAACATCTTGCCTCCAGAAATTGTGGGTGCTCCATCACTGGAGGTTTTTAAAAAGAGACTGGACAATCACCTGCCAGTGGTAAAGCTTGAAAAGCAGGTTACTTCTTGCATCGACCTTGGGAGGATCAGGAGTAGCCAGTCTGTCTCTGCTTATTGATTATTAAACTTACAGCATCTCCGAGCAAACACTTACTCCGTAGGTGATCATCACAGCTTTAGGTTTGAGTAGTTTTCCAGCTCCCTGGAACAAGCCCTGGACAAACAGGAGCCAGGAGGGAGGGAGGGAGGGAGGGAGGGAGACAGAGAGACAGAGAGAGAAGCTATCAGTCCTGGAAAGAACGTCTATCAAGGATCGTGAAATAAATATGACATGGTTCAAAGCAAAGCACTTATTCAGGTAGTCCTCAACTTACGACAATTGGGACCAGGACTTCAGTGGCTAAGTGAGGCAGCTGTTGTGCTCAATTTTATGATAGTTTTTGCTGGGGTCATTAAGTATGCAATTGCCTCCTTCCTAGAGCTGAGAGGTGATGTAAGGTCACCCAGATGATTTTC
>NW_015406086.1:10388-11806 GCF_001527695.2 Protobothrops mucrosquamatus
TTTTAAAAAGTAATTTTAATGGGAACACAGCAATCAATATTTGGCTTTTAATTAGGTTTTAGTGGGGTTATTTTGTGTATTTTTGTATGATTTTTTTTGTATCCTGTATATTGTATTTGTGTTTTTAATATGCTGTGAACCGCCCTGAGTCCTACGGGAGAAGGGCGGTATACAAATTAAATTAACCTTAACCTTAACCCTCAGAAGGCCGCAAAAGGGGATCACACGGCAACTGTCATAAGTACAAGTCAGTTGCCAAGCGTCTGAATTTTGATCACGTATCCACGGGGATGCCGCAAGGGTCCTAAGCGTGAAAAAGGACCATAAGTCTTTTTTTTTTCCTCAGCGCTGTTGTAACTTCGGTCACTAAACGAATTGTTGTAAATCAAGGACTATCTGTAGAGATCTAGCTTCTGCCTCCCCCGAACCCCAACCCAGACCCACCTTGCACCTGGCAAGGTGACATGAAGGGAACTTGCAACCGGCTGCGCTGCGCGGTACCTGCCCCTCTTATCTCGCGATTGCCCAGGCTCAGCGAGGCCCCGAGCCCTCGGCGCACGTGGGAACGTCCTGGCAGCCGACCCGGGCAGCTCCCACTGGGCGCCTCCCTTGCGCAACCCAAGCCCGGAGTCCTGGCCAAAAGCGCGCGGCGCCTTTAAAGCGCAGCCACGAGGGGGGCGTGTTGGAGGCAGCTCCGGCTGGCCGGCCCTGCGCTCGGCGGCCTTAAAGGGGACTCGCGCCTTGGCCGGCAAAGTTAAGTCCCGGGCCGGCGGGGGTGGGGAGAAGAGGCTCTGGCTGTGGCCGCGGTCCTGCAAGCGGTCGGGGACTCCGGCCGAGAGGCGGGGCGGCCCTCCCTCCCTCCCCAGCGGGAGGAGCCTCTTTCGAACCCGGCTCCCGGGAAATGCCCAGCGGCGGGCTGGATCCCCTTGCTTAGGATCGGGAGCGCTTGAGCGCGCGCGTCCGACGCCAGGCCAGCCTAGCCTGCTCCCGGGGGGGGGACGCCGCCGATGATGTACACCATCACCAAGGGCCCGAGCAAGCTAGCCACGCAGAGGAGGACAGGTAAGGCTTGGGGGCCCCCCTATCTACCCCTGACCCCAATGCCCATCTTCCCCGGCCAGCACGCCCGAGATCGGGAGTCGGGGGGGGTGTCCCCCTGGGAAAACCACGACGCGCTCTTCTCCTTGCCCCTTCTGCAAAAGGCGTCCGCCGCCAGCGCTCCTCTTCCCCACCCCTCTCCTCCTTAACTGCGCCCCTGGACGGGCTGGTCCAGTGTCGGGCCGTTCCGCAGGCCCGGAGCCAGGGCCCGAGCTACACGGCTCGTGTTCTCTCTCGGCCCGCAGGTCCCACGCAGCAGGTGGAGAGCAAACTGGTCGATCTGAAATGCCGGCGGCAGCAACAGCAGCAGCAGCAGCAGC
>NW_015406087.1:0-2552 GCF_001527695.2 Protobothrops mucrosquamatus
GGGGGGAGGAGGGGTTGAGCAGCAGGAATCAAAAAGTACGTCCTGTCTTAGGGAGGGCTGCAGGGATCTCAGAGGAGGAGAGGACAAGGTGGGGGGGGGGAGAGAGAGAGAAAATCAGCCGCCCTGGAAAGAGAGAAAAAAGCTCTGAGCTAGCAAAGTTGTCTTTAGCCGTCGAGGAAAAGCGGAGGGCACCAACCGCACCGCAGGGCAAGAAGTGGAGGATGGAAGAGAGGAGGAGGAGGAGGAGGCTCAGAGTTGGGGGTGGGGGATGCACGCCCAGGGCGGTAGGGGGACAGGAGGAAGCCGGGCTTCCATAACTGGCCGCTTGCCGGAAATCACGATCCCCCCCCCCCCGAGGGAGCCCATGCTTTCCCCGAGCCAGAATGAAACCGAACGTCCTTCAGAGAACTCCGGGCCTGCCTGAACGAAGATCAACGGCTTTCCCTTCCGCTTGGCTCTGCCGGGCCCGCACGGGAGTCCGGGGCTCTCTGACAGGACGGGACGGGACTCGGCAGGGGTAGGTGGGGGAAGAAGAGTGGGCAGGAGGGGAAGGGCTGTTCTGCGGGGCTGCCTCTCACCTCTTCAGGCGAAGACTCCTGGAGCTGCGGCCGCTTTGGCTGCCCACCAGGCGGGCGGTCTCGGAGGGGTCCCCGCTGGCTAAGGCAGGGGGCTCCATCGCCAGGCAGGCTGGCTGCAGCGGGCTGAACTTGACGGGCTCTCAACCAGCTTCTGCTGCCGCTGTTTTCGCCGCCGAGAGGTCCGGGCTACAGCAGACACAGGTGGGTGGGAGGGAGGGAGGGAGGGAGGGAGGGCTGGGGCTGGCCCCACCCAACGCCCGCAAACTCCTCCCCCTGCAGGCAGTCCTCTGCTCGCGTCCCCCCCGCCCCCCGCGGACCTGCCGTCCCCATCTAGCGCAGGGGATTCCCACTGAGCCCGCCAGAACTGGCGATCGGGGCAGCGGAGGAAGTTTCCAGCTCCGGTTAGCCACCAGTCGGTGCCTTCCTGCACCCGGGAAGCGTTCGGAACTAAGCCGACCTTCCGTCGTTTTGTGGGGCAAAGCCGAGCAATGCCGCGCCGACTCCTCCGCAGCATACGAGGAGAGACCGAGCCCGGCTGAGAAACGGCTTCCCTGGAAAAAGCGCCCCTGCTCGATCCAGCCGAAGGGCATCCCGGACCGCAGGGAGAGCCTTTTTTTTCAAGCCGTTCCCGGATCCCGAGGTGGATGCAGCCGTCGTCGAGATGCAGAAGAACACCGCCGCGTATCTTAGAGGGATGTTGCCGATGGCGACGGGGTGGGAAAAGTCTCTATCCCGCCGTCTTCCCTAGAAAGGGCGGAGAAGATGAGGAGTGCCGGCTGGACGCGTCTTCTCCCTTCCACGGGAAGCGCAACGGGAGGCCACAAAAGGTCGCTGGCCGAAGGGAAAGCCGACGGAAGGGCGTAGTTTTGATTGGGCTTTGCTAGGGGTTTTATATGGGGTATTTTAGAGCAGGCTTTTTATTCAGTATTTATTGTGATTTTTATTATTGCCTGTTCACCGCCCTGAGTCCCGTAAGGGAGATAGGGCGGTATATAAATTTAAATAATAAATAGATAGATAGATAGATAGATGATAGATAGATAGATAGATAGATAGATAGATAGATAGATAGATAGATAGATAGATAGATTAGATTAGATTAGATTAGATTAGATTAGATTAGATTAGATAGATATATTAGATAGATAGATAGATAGATAGATAGATAGATAGATAGATAGATAGATAGATAGATAGACAGACAGACAGACAGACAGACAGACAGATGATAGATAGATAGATAGATAGATAGATAGATAGATAGATAGATAGATAGATAGATAGATAGATAGATAGATAGATAGATAGATAGATAGATAGATAGATAGATAGATAGACGAGCTGGAAGCCGACGATCGCTCTGGGAGCGAGAGGTAGATGGCTTTTTTTTACATAAATAAGAGTATAAATCAAGGGGATCGGGAGCTCTTCAAGTGCACAAAGCCAGAGTTTTCTCTGAGCCAAAGAGGTATTCGCCGGAGGTGCCCTGTGGCACAGGAAGATCCAACTTCTCTTGCCTCTAAGCGTTCCGGATGTCAGCCCTGCGAGGTAGACCAAGACACCGTCTGCACAAGTTTGACTAGAACTATAGGCTACACTGGCAGGGGTAGTCAACCTTGGCTCTTTTATGACTCGTGGACTTCAACTCCCAGAATTCCTGAGCCAGCTATGCTGGCTCAGGAATTCTGGGAGTTGAAGTCCACGAGTCATAAAAGAGCCAAGGTTGACTACCCCTGGGCTACAGTAACAGGATCATGAAAGCTTGACTGCGTTTGCCCTTCCTACCTCTGATACCCCAGCGAATTAGGGCGAAACTTCTATTTCCGGGACTTAAACCTGCTTTTGTTTTTGTCACGTCTCTGCATATTTACAGTACTTTCAGGACCGTCTCTGCGGTTCTCTACCCCAGGCGGCTGGGGCAGTAGCCCTTCCCCTCCAGGACAGAGCTGCCGGGCCGGGCTTCCCTTCCTGATG
>NW_015406088.1:0-1072 GCF_001527695.2 Protobothrops mucrosquamatus
AAAAGTTTTCTCTTAAATTCTGTACTTGAGTAAATTTTACGTTCCTAATCCAAATTGTTTCCCATGTCTCCAATAAAATTGGCTCTTGTATATTTTGAGCCCATTTTATCATACAATCCTTCACCTCTGTAACCTTAATAAATGCTTTTACGATAAAAATATGCCTGAAAGTCCTTTTAAGTGTTTCGTTAATCAGACAGATGACACCCTCACTTGAAAAGCAGGGGTGGGGAACGATGGCCCTTTCATGACTTGTGGACTTCAACTCCCAGCATTCCTGAGCCAGCATGGCTCAGCAAAACATGGCTGGCTCAAGGGTTCTGGTAGCTGAAGCCCACAAGTCGTAAAAGTGACCATCCATTCCCCACCCCTGCCTTAGGGAAACAAAGGCAGTAAGGGGTTTGCAGCCTTCTTGTGCATGGCACCTGCACCTAGGAACATGGTATACAAGTGCTGTGTGACCAGAGTCCGCAGGATTGTCTGGGATGCTACACATCCTCTTCACGGCTTGTTTTCCTTGTTACCTGCTGGGAGGAGGGGGGGGGCTTCGTAGTACCTGAAGGAGAGCATCCAGATTCAGTCACAGTTTTGTTCCACATAGCATCAACCTCGTGAACTCTAAAGCTTCCTCTTTCCACTATGTCAGGGCTTTTCAACCAGTGGTACGGGTACCACCTGTGGTACATTGGCACCTGGCAGGTGGTACGCGACCATCCTAGAAAAGTGGTAGCGGGGCAGGGGAATGAGCTGAACTGGTGGCAGCACCGCACAAGCGGAAGCGCCAGGAACAGTGCCTCTTTCCAGCTGATCGGTGCTTCTTCGGGGCTGTCAGGGCTCAGCGGAAGCGCCAGGATCAGCGCCAGGCTCCAGCTGGAGCTCGGCGCTGATCCTGGCGCTTCTGCTGAGCCCAGAAGAAGCTCCGATCAGCTGGAATGTTGCAGCATCTCCAGGGTCTTGTGATTTACATTCAGATGCTTGGCAACTGATTCATACTTATGACGGTCACAGTGTCCCAGGGTCATGTGAAGTGACCAAAACCTGCTGCAACCACCAGGCAGACGGGGGGGGGGGG